>NC_085048.1:111076998-111205998 GCF_963662255.1 Cinclus cinclus
GAGAAGCACCGGCACCGTCCGTGGAGTGCATCCCGTGCCGGTGCTACCCGGGGAGGGTCCACGGTGTGGATGTCCCCTGCAAAAGGATAAGGACCTTGTGTGGGATCGGCTCCTCTCCTGGCAGCCGGTCTCCAGAGGTGGGTACCCGGTTCCACAGCTCGGGTGGCAGAAGGGCTTAGGGCAAACGGCAGCAGGCACATGAGAATGTCGCTCTTGCAGCTGCTGAGGAGGTTGTTGTGCCATGCTTGAGCAGAAGAGGTGGAGCGTGTCCTGCCACGCTGCTCTCCTCTAACAAGGAGGGAATGGGCTGGGAGGTTTGGGCTCTGACTACAGCCAGCAGCCTGGCCTGAGCACAGGCTATGGTGGGACAGGGGGGACAGGAGCCTGCTGCCACTGACCATGGCTTTCTGGTTTCTGTCCCCAGGCTACCAGCAGCTCATGCCATGAAAACGGCACCGCTCGACCTGACAGTCTGGGAGGGCTGGACGGCAGCGGGTGTTCATTTGCTGCCAAAAATAAATCATTCTTGTTACTAACATCATCATCATCATCATCATCGGAGCATTTCTTTCATCCTTTTTTCAAGCTTTTGGCCTCCCTTCTTCCACCGAAATCTCTTTGCCTCTTTCCTCATCCACTTGGTGGAATTGGTGGGGGGGTTTAAGTAACACAAAAAGTTCAGCAACCATTCCTGTTGCCAACCGCAGCAGTCTCTTCAAGAACCTGGAGTTGGTAGCCAGGCCCACATTTCACTTGGAAAGGGGAGTGGTTTGCAGGGACAAAGATGTCCCTCTGCTGCAAAAGCAGGGAGGAAATCAGAAGCAGCAAAATGCAATTTCAGCTCTACCCCCGCCCAAAGTTGTCTGCGTCTTTGCCCTCCACTCCAAAATAGGCAGGCAAGGCTGGACTTGAACAAGGTTCAAGTCCTTCATGGTCCCTTGGCATTAAAGGGATCAAGTAAAACTCTCATATGCAGTAATTGGAGTACAGCTACTGTAGGGATAAAGGAAATGTTGGGAGCTGGGACATCCTTCTTGTCTCCTTTGTCTCCCCAGGTGTTGTAGCCTGGATAGCTGTTAAGATGGTTGCAGGTAAAGGAGCAGCAAGGGCCTTTGTATGGGATCCACGGAGATGTTTATTTCAGCCACTGCGTGGATAGTCCAGGGTCAGAGGCAAAGACAAAGGGGAACGTCGGGGTGAGGGTCCAGGTTGAAGCAGATGGGTGTCCTGGGCAGGGGGAGCATCAGGGAGCACTTACCAGGAGACATGGGGGTGGCACAAAGGTGGGGTTAGGGCATGGGAGCCAACAGGGAAACAGGGTGGGAGTGACCGAAAGCCTGAGAGACAGGGAGAGGGCAGGGGGCTGGCCCAGGGAACAGAACAGGGCTACATTGGCATAACAGAACAGGGCTTGCTATGAGAGAAGCCTCTCGTGTCTTCCTAACTAGGGAATGCCTTTTAGGGTCTCCACAGTGGGGTGTTTTGGGTTCAGTTTGAGTTTGGGTAGAGACACTGCTTTAGTGTAGTGGTTTTGGATTGTTAATTTGAACGTTTTTAGTTGTGAGATAGGATTAGGAGGAAGATAAAACAGGCTTAGCTTTAAATGGTACAAAGACAAACTTTATTACCAGAAACTATAGGGGAAAAAAGAAGAAGAAAAATTAGAATAAAACTTCAGACTACTCTTCTTCTTTCCACACATTTGTTTTTTTACATTGACAACATACAAAGAACAACTCAGTTAGTTTACCATTTCTAAAATAGTCATTTACTTGTTTCTTTCAGAGAGGAGATTCTTCAGCCTATAGAGATTTTTTTCATAAGAAACCGTTTGTAAGTGGTCTTGCTGTTCTAGTGTTTAGCCGTCAGGGAGGATAGAGATCTGGTTATTATGTAATATTTTTTTTCTCAACTAACATTTTAATTCATAACTAATACTGAGGACCATATCACACTTAAAGGATTATAATAGTTGAAACAAAAGCTTACTCCACTTTTAAAAATAGAGGGTGTTTTTCTTCTTCTTCCCTAGGGAGAAGCAGGGGTTTTTTCACTATTTAAACCTAGGGCACTTACAGCAATTTTAACATTGGTTTATTTTAACACCAACGCTTCTTCTTACATCTAGAGTTAGAATCTTTAATCCACCCCACATTTTTTATGTGTTATAGGGAAACAACGGATGCTTTTCTATAGCATAAAAAAAAGGGAAGAATTTCAGTCTATGTCTTCCTTCCCTCAGCTGAGACTTGACTCTTCTCGTACTTTGAATTTGGTGTTTTTTGTGCTGTTTTTGTACATATTATCATTTTGGTTCTCTTTTTTTTTTTTTTTTCCCACAGGACAGAGAATAAAGTATTTGTAAAGTCATATTTTGGGCAGTGAAAAAGTTAATATTTTGCCGGGGCAGGAGAGGGTTCTGTGATTGTTTTTAGGTGGGGCGGCCGGAGCTCTTTACCATAAGGAGCCTTCTAAGGCCGCGCCGGGGCCGGGCTGGGATTGTAGGGCCCGGCCAGAAAGCGGAGATGAGTTTTTTGGTTGTAAGGTTGTTTTTTGGCGTTTGCTGTACGTAATGTTAGTGGTGGGCTGGTGGTTTTCCTTTTCCTTTTGCCAGCAGCCGAGGTTGGGGCCCTTGCCAGATCGGGGCCCAGCTGTCTCTCCCCCAGGCCGTGTGGGCGGTGAGGCAGGCCTTTTTTCCACCTTTATCTCTTACTGTTCACTTCCTCTTGCTGGAAACGGGATTGTTGGAACACTTTAGAGGAGACGGCTTATCCATAGTGTTCTGTTTTAAATTGTCTAAAACCGTGTGAGACAGATGGCTTCACATAGGAACATCCCCAGGGCTGCTGAGGGGAAGGCACCACTTTATTTGTTGTGAAGAGAAGTAATCAAAATCCGCAACCAACAAGCTGCAAGGCAGAACGGAGTGGGAATTACAGAAATAAAGGCCTTGAAAAGCAGCTTAGGAAAGCGGCTACTTCCTAGACAGTGCCAAACCCTCCGACCTGGCCTGGCCGGGCCCAGGGCTGGCTGCCCTTGGGAAGGGAAGGGAAAGGGAAGGGGATGGAGCTGGGGTGGGGGCTCTGTGGCCATGGAAACGAGAGAACCACGGGCCAGCGCGTCACAAAGGGGCAGCCCCGCAAGGGGCTGTGAAGGTTGTGGTTGACACGGACACAGTGGCAGGAGACACGTCTGGCTCTGCCTGTCTGTGCCGACTGCTGGCGATTGGAGTCACCCCACCTTGTTCTAGGGCTGGGGACCGAGCTCCTATCGCCGTCTGCTCCGAGACAGTTCCCAAATTCAACCCCAGGTACTTCTGCGAGACAGAAGCACGGGTTCAAAGATGGATTTTACTGCAAAAGGAAAGACCACAGAAGGAAAAGGTGAGGATAGAAAGGAGCTGAAAGGCCCGAGTCAAATGGAGACAAATTCCACCAGATTTCCAGGAAAATTGGTCCATGGTGGTCAGTTCTGGCTCTGTGTCAGAGTTGGTGGCTGTGAGCTACAGGTGATCTTGCAAGGACAGCCCTGGCATCATAACATTCTACCTTTAGTTTACTCTGCTTCCTGCTTTTTGACAGTAGCCAAATCACTCATACTGTCAGCCAGGACAGGGACTGTGGCCATGACAAATACAACGTGGTCATGTGATGCAAATTCTGCTTCTTTCTTTGCCATCAACGTTGGGTCTCACTACTGATAAATTTCCTGTTCTTCCTCTTCTTGGTGATTGGGTCCAACACTGAGGATGACAGGATAATATAAAAACCCCAGCAAGGCCTGCCTGCATGCTGAGAGGTCTCTGTAGCTTGCAGAAATAGCATTTGTCGCTGTGAGGGTCTTTCCTGGGTTTTGACAAAGCCAATCTCTAGAAGGGATCCTTATTCCCCTGTTATTATTGGATCCTTGCACCTTTCACTTCAGACTTGCTAACTCAATAGTGTTTGGAGGAATTAAACACAGGCTAGTCTAAGGAAAACTAAAACCAAACAATTGTTTTTAAAAATATCAAATATCCCTTAAGTGCCACACCCATTAGACATGTTGATGCTGGGATAGAGGTGGGCATTGACCAACGTCACTTCTTCCCTTGTGAAAGTGTCTCAGCCTCCCACAGAGGTAAGGTGGGAGCTGGGCCACTCTCTGGCGGGAGGAAGGGTCTTGTGCCAGCCTGGAGAGCCTGTGCACATTGCCAGGGAGCAGTTGTGCCCTGCAGGTGCCCCCTGCCATGAGCTGTGCTGCTGCCAGTGCCCCGTGGAGCTGTGGGGCTGCTGAGCTGTGGGGCAGGGAGAGGAGCAGGAGGCTGCATGTGCAGCTGAGCCATTTTTGGGAAGCTCAGGGCTCTGGGCTCCCTGCTGTCCCAGGGCAGCCCAGAGGCCAGGGAGTTCCCCTGGGAGCTCTGTGGAAGTGGCTCAGGGTGTGCCCTTGGCCTGCCTCAAGGGGCTGATGGCAGGAGCAGGTTTCCTTTTGAAGCTATTTTCCAGGAAAGTTTCCAGGAAATGTGTCCCATGAAACATGGAGCTTCAGACGCTTTTGTTTTGCTTTGCAGCCTCTTGTTACATTTTGTGTCTCCACTTTGCAGGCCTGACTGGCTACCCTCTTGCCAAGAAGTTTTCCCTGGCAAATCCTTCTATGGTCCTTCCCTCCAAGCCATTGCCTCCCATCCAGAAGGGCTCTCCTTCAACCAAGTCAAATATGATGTCCAGAGGAGAGCGGGACAATGGGAAAAATGGCACTGGCTACAAGGATGACAATATTAGAAACAACCGGGACCAGGATTCAGAGGGAAAAGCACATAAGGTAAGGCAAGCAAGATAAGTCCTGTGTGGCAGATTTTCAGTTTATGTCCTGTAAGCAGAGATCGGAGACCATTAACTGTGGTGTGAGCCTAAGGAAGAAGGTGAGCAAAGTAGGATCTCAGCTGGACTCTGCACTTCAGGCTGTCTTTGCAATGGGTGGGTAGTGCAGATTTCAAGTCCTCACTGTGTATCTATAGCAGGAGAGGGCTTTGAATGGTTTCTGGGTTCTGTCATGGTTGCTCCTCTGTCTTGTAGCTGAGAAAACTCCAACAAGAAGGCAGCGCTGCTAAAGTTGTCTGCTCCAGCTAAGCAATCCTCCTGCATTCAGTAACCCACGGGTATCTGTGAACCATGTCTATGTCGTGGTGGTAGTTTCCATCAGCTCTGTCTGGTGGGCATGGAAAAAGGAGTTTGCTGGAACAGGCAGTCCTGCAAAGTCAGTTCCAGGTTGACACAGCGTTTGAGCTGTACAGCCATGGCCTCCTACACAGTTGTCTCTGATGCTATTTCTAGATTTCTTCAGCTTCTGGGCAGCTGTGTGCTGTGGCATGGCTTTGTCCAGAGAGAAGGGATGGGAGGTGGCCATGGGGAGAGCAGCCCCAAGCCCAGGCACACGATTGCCTTTGCAGCAGGGCCAGCACCTGCAGTTGTTCTGGGTTTGCCATGGGGTGCAGGAGGAGGGAAATGAGCAACAGCTCTGGCAAACAGAATGTCCAATCAAAGGCTGATGTACTTGATTCCAGCCTTGCTGAGGAAGGGCCCAGTGTATCCCTGACAGGATGTGGTCCTTTCACTGTAGTTTGAAGAGGACTTGATTTGGGGCTTTAGTTGTGCCAGAAAGGAAGGGACACTTAAAGAATGGTGTGCACCTGCCCCTCCTACCTCCACCCTCCTTCCTGGTCATGGCATGGGGGCCCTGGAGCAACTTGGGCAAGCAGAGACCTTGCAGAGAGCAGCAGGGCAGGGAGCTCTGCTGAACTTCCTAAATGCCAGTGAGCCTGAGATGATGGAGGTGTGGGAGCTGGAGAGCACGGAGCATCGCGAGAGCTCAGCAGCTTCTGGGCTGAAAGGCTGCTGGGCAACTGTAAGAGGGAAGGGCAGCAGCAGAAGAAATGAGGGGCTTGAGAAAAGCAGGTTCTGACATCCTGCAGAATGGCTTTGTGGGGACTTGGTTGGTGATCAGCACTGGCTGTGAGGTGCCTAAGAGACAGGGAGAGAACAGTGATCTGAACCTGTTCCCATACCATCCAAAAGGCCAGTGGAGGCAGTGGCACTGCAGAACATGCTGATGCCAACCATGTGGATTCCAGCTGGGAGTGTAGCTGCAATTGCAGACAAATGAGCAGGAAGAGAGAGGTGGGAAATTTGGGAGATGGTCTCTCTCACCAATTCCCTTTCCTATGCCACCCTTCCCCTTCCTAGGACAATCTGCTATATATGATATTGACTTTTCCTGTCAGGGCATGTGTAACTGTCTTGAGTCATGAATGAGGGCAAGGCTGGATGCTATATTTGAGCACTGTGTACCTCCCTTTCCAGGCATCCTTGCTGTATCCCAGAGGTGGGGATATGAAGAAGGGGTCATTGGGGCTGCCTTTGGTCCCCCCTATACCCAAGGCAATCAGTCCCAGTGTTGGCAGTGCTGCAGGGTCTCTGCGCAGCTCTCTGCAGCTGGATGTCCAAGGGTCCCAGGAGATGAGGTAAGCCAAGGTGTCTGCTGCTCCCCTCTGCAATTCAGCTCCCTCTTGCCATCTTGTGTGGTTCCTTTGCACAGTCAGCTCTCTCCCATGTACTTAGGGAAACCTCTGTGTATTCACCATTTGGCCCATCTGTGATGATCCAGCTCCATGTCAAACCCCACACCTCATGTCACAAGGGCAGAGGTGGTGGTGGTGGGGAAGCGGAGGCAGGGCTTAAAAGCATCTGAAGATGGGTCCTCTGCTGGGCTTGGTACTGATTCCCTCTGTAATGTTTGTGGTGTCATTTGGGAACTGTATTGCATGGGTCTGTCTCCTGAAGATGATAGAATACTGTGATCCTTGAGTCTCAAGTTCAGCACGCAAAAATTACGTTTTGCCAAATATTAGCTGCTGGAGAGGCGTCTGGACAGTCAGGTGCTGCCTCTGTAAACATGCTGTGGAACTTGTCTGTTTCTTGGCCTCCGGTCTGAAATGAGCTCCCAGAGAAGTTTGGGTTATAGATGTGTAAGCCAATCAATGTTTAATGCTTAGATCTTGCCTTAAAATCAAAGAGGGAAAGGTTCTAAAGAAGTTTTATAGGATGGTACCTGATGGAAAGATATTGGCTTGGATATGTTTGAGGAAATGTAGCTGTCAAGCTTATCTGAGTGATTACAATAATGAATGAGTCACAGAAACATCATTCCTATTGAAAAGCTTAGGTAGGGCTTTAAAAGTGCAATCTGAATATCCTTGGCTATCAGCTGAGTTGGAAAAGGCCTTTTCCTTCTTGGAAGATCAAGGAGGTGGAATATCCTTCTCAGAACACTCCAGTGCTCTGACCACATGTAGCACGAGACTGGCACCAGCGCAAGGCATGAGCAGGCAAAGCCAAGCTTTGTCAGCAGAAGCAAAGTAGCTGCCCTCCATACAGACTCGTGTCTCAGCTTAGCAACCTTTGCTGCTTCAGAGAGGCTGTAGGAGCCCGCCAAGTTTCAAAAGGAGAGACACCACAATTGGGGAGTTATGATGCAAGTTGGAGAATGACTGCTGTGTTTCAGCTGGAGCTTGGCCAGCTCTGTCTGACTGCAGCAACTGAAAGCTTAAGGACAATTAATCAGCTTTGCATCTTGTTGGCTTGATGTCTCTTGCATTTCCTCCTTCATCAGAGTGAACAAGCTAGGAAAGATTGCCTCCTCTCATGCTACACCTCTTCCCTCCCTTCTCTTTCTCCCTCCTCATATGTGCTTTTGTTCTCCCTTTCTCAAGGCCAAGACCGAGCGGCAGCATCAAAGAGAAGTCTGAACATGCAGGTAGGTACAGGGCATGTCGGTCCTAAAATGACCATTGGCATATTGAATCAGAGGTGACATCTTGAAAACTTGGTTATGAACCATGGTTTTAAGAATTTCTTTAAATTTGTTTCAATTCCTTGATGGCCTCAGTGGACTGTCCCAGAGCCCAGTCACTGGGATTATGCTCCGGGGATGCTCTGAAAACTCCTCTAATGTGAAGTCTTAGGTGGCATAAGCTGGAGTGGTATCTTGAGGCCCTGGAAATGCATTGCAGGAAACAAAACATTCCTCTCCATTCTTTGCCTGCCTTTTATCTCCCTGAAGCCTTTCTAGTGTTGCAATTAGAACCAAAAAAAGAAAGCATTTAGCAGGAAATGAGAAATATTCCCACTCCTTCCTCCTGCCCTTGAAGGAGAAGACTTTAACTTGGGGTATATTCTGAGCTGAACCCTTTGAGATCGGAAGGAAAGTCATGGAAATTGCCTGGTTTTTCACTGGGAGAAATAGGGAAACCTCCTGTGAGAGAAAGTCCTTTTGAATTTTCCAGTTTTGGAGAAGGACAATTCCAAATGGATGCAGCATATGCAGGGTCTGAGTTTGTCATCCTATGACAGCACAAGCCCAGAGCCACCTATGGCAGGTTCACCATGGCAAATCTCTTGCCCCACTGCCTCTGCCTGTGTCAGTGTTGCAGGCTGAGGCTGGGGGAGGAGATGCCTTCTGCCTTGTCCCCCTGTCCCTGCCTTGCCTGATCCCTGACAAGTAGAATTGTGCCAGACAAACTGCGGTCTCTGGTGCGTCTGTGCCAGCCAATGCCTTTGAGTTGAAAGCCTCCAGCAAAGCCTGTTGTTGTTCCTTTGCCATTTTGGAGCATGTCATGATAGGAGGGTTGAGATTTGAAGAAATAGTTGTGCTGATGCAGAAAAAGGGATCAGATGCCCAGGCCCCTTTGCTCTGGGTTAGTTCTGCCAAATCCTGGGCAGAGGCCCTTTGGAATGACTCCTTAATTGGTGATATGCAGTTGGAATGCTTAATGCAGCTAGGGAGAAGTATTGCTCAATAAGTAAGGAGACATTTTTACTGGATTAGTTCTGGACTGGAAATGAGCTGTATCATTACTCCTTATCTGGTGTGCTTTTACAAATGACCTGTTCCATCTACAGGGATAAAGAAATACAGATTTATGCAAGGTCTTCTTTTGATGATCTGCCCTATGGCATTTCCACCAAGAGAATTTGGAATTGTTTTTAACTGCAATGATCAGAAATGTTTGGATGTAGGTCTTATGTTGGGTTTTGGGTTCTCTGCAGGAAAGAAAGCAGGGAAAAAACCCATGAAGCAAAACCCATGAAGCAATAAAGCTTCGCAAAAACAGAATGTTTGCAAGCCAGTGTGTCCCCTACAGATATGGGCTCCTTGAATACTGGGGACAAGCAATGGGGAGGGCAAAGCATCTTTTACCTCTAATGTGGGTTGCCATCATTCATGAGCCTGCCCTTCCTTTGTTGCAAAAGGAAATATAGGCAACCAACAAATGCCAACCCAGAACTGAGTGGGTGTTACAGAAACAAGTGCCATGAAATCTAGCGTTGGAAAGGAATGATTTCCTAGGTGTAATTGTCAAATTCTGGAGACCACTGTGGGTTGCCAGCTGTTTGGAAGGAAAGAGATCCCTAAGTAGTGGGGTGGCAATGAGAAACACATAAGCAATGCAGTAGAAGCTCTCTTACCTGGCTTGCCAGCACCATACTGTTCAGTGTAATTAAAGTGATACTAATTTCCTGAAAAATAAAAGCAAAGCAATTTTCTGAATAACTAAAAAGACCCCTTGGTTGCCTCATCCATTAGATGTATTGGTTCTACAGGTGGGAGTTCACCTAACTCACTTGTTCCCTTGTGAGCATGGCTCAGCCTCCCACAGAGGTAAGGTGGGAGCTGGGCCGCTCTCTGGTGGGAGGAAGGGTCTTGTGCCAGCCTGGAGAGCCTGTGCACATTGCCAGGGAGCAGTTGTGCCCTGCAGGTGCCCCCTGCCATGAGCTGTGCTGCTGCCAGTGCCCCGTGGAGCTGTAGGGCTGCTGAGCTGTGGGGCAGGGAGAGCAGCAGGAGGCTGCATGTGCAGCTGAGCCACTGCTGGGAAGCACAGGGCTCCCTGCTGTCCCAGAGCAGCCCAGAGGCCATGGAGTTCCCCTGGTTACTCTGCGAAGTGGCTCAGGGTGCTGCCCCTGGCCTGCCTCACGTGGCTGCTGTTATGTGCATGTTTCCCTGTGCAGCTGTTTAGAAGTTTTGAGGAAATGTGTTCCATGGTATATGGAGCTTTAGATGCTTTAGCTTTGCATCTCAGCCTCTGTTCTATTTTATGTCTCCACATTGCAGGCCTGACTAGGTTCATGTTTTCCAAGTTGTTCCAGCCATCTCCCTCCATGCTCCTTCCCTCTAAACCGTTGCCTCCCATCCAGAAGAGCTCTCCTTCTTCTAAACCAATTAAAATCTGCAGTGTGGAGCAGGAGGGTGGGAAAAATGGCAGCAGCACCAGTGACAGTAAGAACAAGCAGGAGCTGGATTCAGAGGGAAAAATGCATAAGGTAAGAAGACCAAGATAAGTCCATGTGATAGATTTTCAGATTATGTGCTGCAGGCAGAGTTTTGAGACTTTTTCCTATGGTGTGAGGCAAGGGAAACCCCTGAGTAAAGGAAGGTCTCAGCTGGACTCTGCACTTCAGGCTGTCTTTGCAATGGGTGGGTAGTGCAGATTTCAAGTCCTCACTGTGTATCTATAGCAGGAGAGGGCTTTGAATGGTTTCTGGGTTCTGTCATGGTTGCTCCTCTGTCTTGTAGCTGAGAAAACTCCAACAAGAAGGCAGCGCTGCTAAAGTTGTCTGCTCCAGCTAAGCAATCCTCCTGCATTCAGTAACCCACGGGTATCTGTGAACCATGTCTATGTCGTGGTGGTAGTTTCCATCAGCTCTGTCTGGTGGGGATGGAAAAAGGAGTTTGCTGGAACAGGCAGTCCTGCAAAGTCAGTTCCAGGTTGATGCAGCATTTGAGTTGTACAGCCATGGCCTCCTACACAGTTGTCTCTGATGCTATTTCTAGATTTCTTCAGCTTCTGGGCAGCTGTGTGCTCTGGCATGGCTTTGTCCAGAGGGAAGGGATGGGAGGTGGCCATGGGGAGAGCAGCCCCAAGCCCAGGCACACAATTGTCTTTGCAGCAGGGCCAGCACCTGCAGTTGTTCTGGGTTTGCCATGGGGTGCAGGAGGAGGCAAATGAGCAACAGCTCTGGCAAACAGAATGTCCAATCAAAGGCTGATGTACTTGATTCCAGCCTTGCTGAGGAAGGGCCCAGTGTATCCCTGACAGGATGTGGTCCTTTAACTGTAGTTTGAAGAGGACTTGATTTGGGGCTTTAGTTGTGCCAGAAAGGAAGGGACACTTAAAGAATGGTGTGCACCTGCCCCTCCTACCTCCACCCTCCTTCCTGGTCATGGCATGGGGGCCCTGGAGCAACTTGGGCAAGCAGAGACCTTGCAGAGAGCAGCAGGGCAGGGAGCTCTGCTGAACTTCCTAAATGCCAGTGAGCCTGAGATGATGGAGGTGTGAGAGCTGGAGAGCACGGAGCATCGCGAGAGCTCAGCAGCTTCTGGGCTGAAAGGCTGCTGGGCAACTGTAAGAGGGAAGGGCAGCAGCAGAAGAATTGAGGGGCTTGAGAAAAGCAGGTTCTGACATCCTGCAGAATGGCTTTGTGGGGACTTGGTTGGTGATCAGCACTGGCTGTGAGGTGCCTAAGGGGCAGGGAGAGAACAGTGGTCTAAACCCATTCCCATACCATCCAAAAGGCCAGTGGAGGCAGTGGCACTGCAGAACATGCTGATGCCAACCATGTGGATTCCTGCTGGGATGGTCTCTCCCTCACCAATTCCCTTTCCTATGCCACCCTTCCCCTTCCTAGGACAATCTGCTATATATGATATTGACTTTTCCTGTCAGGGCATGTGTAACTGTCTTGAGTCATGAATGAGGGCAAGGCTGGATGCTATATTTGAGCACTGTGTACCACTCTTTCCAGGCATCCTTGCTGTATCCCAGAGGTGGGGATATGAAGAAGGGGTCATTGGGGCTGCCTTTGGTCCCCCCTATACCCAAGGCAGTCAGTCCCAGTGTTGGCAGTGCTGCAGGGTCTCTGCGCAGCTCTGTGCAGCTGGATGTTCAAGAGTCCCAGGAGATGAGGTAAGCCAAGGTGTCTGCTGCTCCCCTCTGCAATTCAGCTCCCTCTTGCCATCTTGTGAGGTTCCTTTGCACAGTCAGCTCTCTCCCATGTACTTAGGGAAACCTCTGTGTATTCACCATTTGGCCCATCTGTTATGATCCAGCTCCATGTCAAACCCCACACCGCATGTCACAAGGGCAGAGGTGGTGGTGGTGGGGAAGAGGAGGCAGGGCTTAAAAGCATCTGAAGATGGGTCCTCTGCTGGGCTTGGTATTGATTCCCTCTGTAATGTTTGTGGTGTCATTTGGGAACTGTATTGCATGGGTCTGTCTCCTGAAGATGATAGAATACTATAATCCGTGACTGCCACCTTCAGCACCCACAAGCATATGCTTGTAGAAATATTGGCTGCTGGAGAGGGGTCTGCGAATTCTAGTATTGCTTTTTTTACTTTTAACACGGGGTGCTGTTGTTCATGTTGCAACATTCCTTTGTTGTAAAGAGAAATATAAACAGCACATAAAACCCAATCCAGAACTCAGTGGGAGTTGCAAATAGAAAGGCCATGAAATCTAGCTTAGGAAAGCAATTACCTCCTGGGAGTTATTGTCAGATTCTGGACATCTCTGTGGGTTGGCATCTGTTTGGAAGGGAAGGGATCCCAAAGACAATGTCAGGCATAACTTCTATCTTCCTTGGCCTCCACTGTGAACTGAGATTCCAGGGAAGTTTTGGGTTATAGATGTACGATTTAATCAGTGTTTAATATTGAGGCCTGGATTTAAAATCCAAGAGGTCATGGTGCTAGAGAAGAGTTCTAGCACTGTACCTGATGGAAAGATTGGTTTGGAAATGTGTGATAAAATGTAGCTGTCATGCTTATCTGAGTTAGAAAGAAGGATAAATAAGAAGAAAGAAGGACTCAGGAGTATCATTCCTATTGAAGAGCTTAGGTAGGGCTTTAAAAGTGCAATCTGAATATCCTTGGCTATCAGCTGAGTTGGATAAAGTAGTTTTCTTATTCAAAAAGCAAGGAGGTGGAATATCCTTCTCAGAACACTCCAGTGCTCTGACCACATGTAGCACGAGACTGGCACCAGCGCAAGGCACGAGCAGGCAAAGCCAAGCTTTGTCAGCAGAAGCAAAGTAGCTGCCCTCCATACAGACTCGTGTCTCAGCTTAGCAACCTTTGCTGCTTCAGAGAGGCTGTAGGAGCCCCCCAAGTTTCAAAAGGAGAGACACCACAATTGGGGAGTTATGATGCAAGTTGGAGAATGACTGCTGTGTTTCAGCTGGAGCTTGGCCAGCTCTGTCTGACTGCAGCAACTGAAAGCTTAAGGACAATTAATCAGCTTTGCATCTTGTTGGCTTGATGTCTCTTGCATTTCCTCCTTCATCAGAGTGAACAAGCTAGGAAAGATTGCCTCCTCTCATGCTACACCTCTTCCCTCCCTTCTCTTTCTCCCTCCTCATATGTGCTTTTGTTCTCCCTTTCTCAAGGCCAAGACTGAGCGGCAGCATCAAAGAGAAGTCTGAACATGCAGGTAGGTACAGGGCATGTCTGTCCTAAAATGACCATTGGCATATTGAATCAGAGGTGACATCTTGAAAACTTGGTTATGAACCATGGTTTTAAGAATTTCTTTAAATTTGTTTCAATTCCTTGATGGCCTCAGTGGACTGTCCCAGAGCCCAGTTACGGGGAGTGCGCTCCGGTGGTACAATGAAAATTCCTGCATTGTGAAGTGTTGAGTGGCAGGAGCTAGAGTGGTACTTTGGGGCACTGGAATTGTAGTGTGGGAAAAGAAAACATTCTTCTCCATCCTGCATTTGCATTTTATCTCCATGCAGTCTTTGTAGTGTTGCAATTAGGAGAGAAAAAGAAGGAAATCCTCATTTAGCAGGAAATGAGAAATGTTCCCTTTCCTTCCTCCTGCCCTTCAAGGAGAAAACCTTTCCTTTGGGCAATTTCTCAGCTGGACTCTTTGAGATCTAAGGCAGATTCATGGACACCGCCTGGTTTTGCACAGGGGGAAATCAGGAAACCTCCTATGACAGAAAATCCTGTTGAATATTGCATTTCAGGAGAAGGACAATTCCAAATGGATGCAGCCTATGCAGGGTCTGAGTTTGTCATCCTCTGACAGCACAAGCCCAAAGCCACCTGTGGAATGTTCACAATGGCAAATCTCTTGCCTGACTCTCTCTGCCTGTGTCAGTGTTGCAGGCTGAGGCTGGGGGAGGAGATGCCTTCTGCCTTGTCCCCCTGTCCCTGCCTTGCCTGATCCCTGACAAGTAGAATTGTGCCAGACAAAATGCGGTCTCTGGTGCGTCTGTGCCAGCCAATGCCTTTGAGTTGAAAGCCTCCATCAAAGCCTGTTGTTGTTCTTTTGCCATTTTGGGGCATGTCATGATAGGAGAGATGAGATTTGAAGAAACAGTTGTGCTGATGCAGAAAAAGGGATCAGATGCCCAGGCCCCTTTGCTCAGGATTAGTTCTGCCAAATCCTGGGCAGAGGCCCTTTGGAATGACTCCTTAATTGGTGATATGCAGCTGGAATGCTTAATGCAGCTAGGGAGAAGTATTGCTCAATAAGTAAGGTGGCATTTTTGCTGGATTTATTCTGGACTAGAAATTAGCTATAGCATTAACCCTTACCGGTTGTAGTTTTGTAATTGTCCTGACATCCTACAAGGGAAATAAAATCTTGGTATGAGGCACTTATTCTTCCCCTACTGCTTGGCTGCTACATGATTTTATCCCCTGTGAAGCCATGTAAAGAAATAGTTCTAAGAGCTGTGTTGGAGAGTATTTGAGAATGACCCGCCATTAGACAAAATCTAATTTGTCAGTATCTGCCGTGATCAGAAATTTTTTGAGACAGGTCATATCTATGTTGAGCTTGGGTGTTTCTGCAGGAAAGAAGGTAGGGAATAAAGTCCTCCAAGAGTGAAGTAGAACAAAAGTGAAACTTCTGGATGATCTCTTTATTCCCTTCAGTGAGGGGCTTGCATATTCCTGAGGACATCTAACTGGGAAAGCAAAGCTTCTTTTGCATCTAACATGTGGTGCCAATGTTTGTGTACCAGCAATTCCTTTGTTTTAAAGAGAAATAAAGAAAACACAGAAGCGTAAAACCTAAAATAGAATTGAGTGGGAGTTACAGAAACAATGGCCCTGATTACAGGATTGGCAAACAATCACTTCCTAGACAGTGTCAAATTCCAGAGACCAGTGTGAGTTTCCAACTCTTTGGAAGGAAATGATTCCTGGAGTAGTGGGGAGGCAACAGGCATAGAACCCATCTCTCCTGGCTTGCCAGCTCCACATTGTTCAGAGAAATTCAAATTATGCTAGATTCATGAAAAATAAAGAAACAACAAATGTTTGCAGTCAAAAAAATAAAGTTTGAATTCGCTACCCATTAGATGAGTTGATTGTAAAGGAGTGAGTTCAATTAACTCACTTCTTTGCCTGTACTTGATCTACAGATCCTTCTGAGTCTATGACACAAAACCAGAGGATGAAGGGAAAGAGCTCTTGGTGTGTGACAGGAGCTGGGATGCCTCTGCTCCCAAGGAAAAACGATGAATTGCTCAGATTGGAGACCTGCATGCGGAAGCCCAGCGTTGGGAATGGAGGTGTGGGCTCCCGGCCGGCTCAGGGGGCCTTGGCCCAGGAGCCCCGGCAGAGGCAGCTGAGCAGCGCTGTCCCCAGGGTCACTGCCAGGGAGGAGGACAAGGGGAAGGACCAGCATGGCTCAGCCTCCCACAGAGGTAAGGTGGGAGCTGGGCCGCTCTCTGGTGGGAGGAAGGGTCTTGTGCCAGCCTGGAGAGCCTGTGCACATTGCCAGGGAGCAGTTGTGCCCTGCAGGTGCCCCCTGCCATGAGCTGTGCTGCTGCCAGTGCCCCGTGGAGCTGTAGGGCTGCTGAGCTGTGGGGCAGGGAGAGGAGCAGGAGGCTGCATGTGCAGCTGAGCCATTGCTGGGAAGCACAGGGCTCTGGGCTCCCTGCTGCCCCAAAATGTTGATCTGAAAGCATACAGGTTTAGAACCTGGGACTACTTTTAGGAACCAGAAAGAAGATGTTTACTAAAATCAGCATAAGGGCAGATAAGAATCTCTGTCAAGAGCAATCTCCATCTCTGCCCTTCTCTATCAAACACAGAGGCTCTCCAGCATCCAGGGGCTGAGGCAGCAGGTTTCAGTCTGCTGGCCCACAGAGTAATGTCATGTCTCCTTCCAGGAGCCCATCCACTGGGAGAGGGTCTAGGCATATGTACCTTGCTGCTCTCATGCACCATCTCTGTGCCCTGTTAGAGCTCTGTAATCTGGAACCTGTCTTGCCTGTTGCCAAGCATGACATTTTTGGGCAATTGAAGTGTGCCAGAGATTTACAGGAACCTTTGCTTCCAGTACCAGGCCGCCCACTGAGCCAGCTCAAGGAGATGGATCATCCCACCAGTCCTGGTCTAACAAGTGACAGAGACCTGAGAGAGGGCTTTGGAAAGGTAAGGGATAAGAACAGGGATGAGCAGACTTCCATTCCAGTAGCTGTTTAGTGCTTGGCCCAAAATGCCTCTGAAAACCATGATCCTCCACTCTTGGGGGTTGGGGATTGTCTTGGGAATATATTTGACGGCTACTGAGCAATTGCTTGGCTACTTCCAGTGGTGCCAAAGTCACTGCATGGAGATGGTGCCAAGGTCATGCCCGAAGCATTCTTTATATGCAAAGGCCATTTTAGAGAAGTTCTGATTGGCAGAGCAAACTGTAAACCAGTGAATGTGGGCAAAGGGCACCCTCAGAAGCAGAGAAGCAAAGATGCTAACGTTGAGTATAAGCAAGGCTGCAAAATAAAAACGGGACAGTTTGATGTCTCCTGGTTACCTTTCTGGCTGTATCTCACAGCCCTCTCATTCTCACATTTTCTGCTCCTTAATATCCATGTTCCTCCAAATTGTTTTCACATGACTCCCTCCTCCTTTTGGTCTCTTGGTATCAAAGATCAAGTCGTTGAGAGTCTTTCAGAGCTCAGTCTTTCAGAAGCCAGGAAGTGACAAACAGCTGCACTTCCTGGCCATGAGTGTTAAGCATCAGCTAATTACCCCTCCTTGCTGCATAATGCACATGGCTTTTATTCTCCTGCCATGGCCTCTAGGAGCTGAACTGCCTGCTCATTGCTCATGGGAGCTCTTCCTTTGTCTTGGAGCATTCCTATGACTTCCATGTTTCAAGTAGGGTTTCCTGTCACAGTTGGAGCAGAGTAAGGCTGTGGCACTAAAGTGTTCCACCTCACTGTGTATAATTGCCAAGGTGAGGATGGGAGACATTCTCCTGAAACTATTGGAATGCATATGGAGCTGGATTAATGTCTGTGGCACTCTGTGGACTCTATGCTCCCGATGAGATGATGTGCCTGGTTTGTGTGTCTCTGCTTACAGTCTGTGATGTATTTCCATTGCAACTAGGTTCGTTCTTCATTGTGCAAGTTGGCTGAAAAGAAGTTAGAGCAGAAGAAAACTGAGATTTTTGAGAATGAGATGAAGAAGAGGAATGAAATTTTATCATCCTTAAAGCTGCCTCCACTGAGAGTTGAGCCCAGGGATGCAGCTGAAGCAAGTAAGTGGTGTCTACACTGCTGGTCCTTTTTGAGCTCTTCCTTACCCTCTGCACAGTGTTGCAATCAGACTGGGGGGCTGTTGCACTTGCATCTGAGTGGAAACCTGCATAGGAATGATTTCCATTTTGCAGAGAAAAACACAGAGGCATTAATTGTCTTGCCCATGGCCTCACTTAGTAACAGAGTATCAGCTTCCCACCTTCACCTCTAAAATCTTTCAGAGTAGAAAATTCAGTCTTGGAAAGTCGCCTGCCCTTCAGACTCTGTTCTGAAGAGCAGCTTCCAGGCAATGTGAATGCAGAAGAATGCTTTTCCACCAAGGTGCAACCTGGAAGAAACCAAATTCAGCACCTTCTGATGAAAAGACCAGAGATCCTTCTCGAGCCACTCCCCTCCAAGGAGCTGGCACTGTAGAGCTGTGCTGAAGCCCTGAGGCAGTGCTTCTGTTGTAGCCCCAGGAGCAAGCAGCATTCCCCAGTGAATCCCGGCTGAGGGGCTCTGGCTGCAGCGCTGTGTGCGCTGCCCCGAGGGCGGCAGCAGGGACCTTCGGGGGCAGCACTCAGCCCCAGGGCACCACCCAAGCTTATCTGCACTTTCTTTTGGGAACTTGCCCAGCCTGCCTCTGAAACAGGAAAACGAAAGCATAGCAATACTGGCTTCTCCTTGTTTCTTAGGGGAAGCATCACTGCAGTTTGGTTTGAAATTCGAAGAAGGTAGATTTAGATTAGATATTAGGTAGAATTTATTTTATAATGAAGGCAATGAAATGCTGCAAGGGTTTTTCCAGAGAAGCTGTTGTTGATTTATCTATGAAGGTGTTCAAGGCCAGTTTACATGGGGCTCTGAGGAACCTGATCCAGATGAAGATGTTCCGTTTCCCAGGGGTTGGACTAGATGGTGGTTAAAGGGGCCTTCCCACCAAAATTGTTGTAGGTTTTCCTGGGTGATTGTATGATCCTTGTCCCATACTAGCGTGCCAGTGTTCTACTTGAAGTTCTTTGAGATAACACAGAGATGTTACCCAGCTCCAGCAAATTTTCTGGCCCTTTCCATAGTGACCCTGTCCAGCACCCTCCACTTACAAGCTCCTCTTTGGTCCCTGCAGGCCTCAGCCAAGCAGCTGTCAATGGCACAGCTTCCAGTGTGCAGAGAAAACACCCTGGTAATGCCTTGAAGAAGAAGGTCTTGAGGAAGCAGGACAAGATGCCCTTACTGCCCACTATGCCCATCATCCAAGAGGAAGGCAGTGTCCCATGCAACTCCTCAGGTAAGTCTGCTCCATGGCAGCTTTTTCCCATATAGTTATTTCCTTGCAAAAGGAGCCCAAAGTGCCTCCTGCCTCAGCCAGCACAACTGGGCTCTTTGGTCAATAGCCTGTCCTGAGAATGAGCACCAAATCCACATTTGAGTTCCTACAGCTTGGTTGTCTTGCCGTAGTCGGTTCTTAGAGATGCATTGGAAAGTTGAGCTGAATAAAGTAGAGGTAAAGGCCTAAGCTCGGGCTTTTGTCCATCCTGATAATCCGAACTACAGCGCTGGTGCCAGGAGACAGCTGTAAGTGCAGAGAGGAGCTGGGGGCACTGTGCCAGGGTGTGCTGACTGTGCACCTACGAGTACCACCACCACCAGTTGACCACTCCCCATCGGGGCCCTCTGCCTGTGCTGTTGTCCGGCTCTGCAGCCAGCTTTTCTGCTATCCCAGTAAGGGTTGTCTCTGCATGGCAGTCAGTGCCTTGGTGCAGTCGTGCTGCTGCTCCCTGAAGCGATCAATGGCTCCTGGCTGCCACCATCCCATGGCCTGCAATTCCAAGAGGAAACAAGCAGTGCCTCCTGTGTCACTGCAGCCAAACACAGTGGCTGCTGGTAGGAGGTGACAGTCAGGAGGGGCTGCCTGGTGCTCCAAGGTTGCCTGTGCTATCATCCCAACTAGGGTGAGATAAAAAGAAGGGAGCAAGGAATAATAATTGGAATGCTCTTTTCAAGTGATGCTACTTCCACGTTGAGAACTGACCAGAATTGAGCCTGGGTTGTTCCAGCTTGGCTTGGTGCTGTGGCAGGGCAGCTGCAGGAGTTTCCTCAGAGAGTTGCAGAGTGCCTCAGTCCTCAGGGCTGGGGGAAATGAGGGCGCTGGGACAAGAGAGGCCCCTGGGGGGTTCCCTCTAGGTGTAGCCATTCCCACTGGTCGTCCCTGTCTGGCAGGGAGTGGGAGCTCTGCGGCCTCAGGAACCTGCCGCTGGCTGTGCTACCTGTGGCACTTGGGAGCTGGCACTGTGTGGGCAATGGTCAGGTTTAGCCTGGAGCTGTGCCCATCTGGGGGGGGCTGGGAGAAAGCAAGGAGCCCAAGGAGGCAGACAGCAGGGAGGTGTGTGAGGCAGTGCCAGTTTGCAGCACATGGAAGCCTGGCTGGGAGCTGGGGCTGCAGGCCGCTCCATGGCGGGGTGCCTTGCCCGGGGCTGCAGCGCTCAGGGCTGACCCTCTCCTCACAGTGACCTCGCAGACGGCCACTGGTGCCGAGCGCCGACAGGAGCTGCTCCGTGAGCGTGGGCACAAGGACACAGCCTCTGCTGACCCACAGCAGTCCTTGCTCCAGGCACTCTCCTGGCTGGGCAGCGATGACTGGTAAGAAAGGCCCCGGTCACTCTGTCTCCCTCTTAGCGTTAAGGAAGCTTACAAGTGGATCTTGCCAGTGCCTCTGAGCCCCGACAGCCCAGAGGGCAAAGGACTCTGCTGAAACCACTCCAGAGCAGTGAGAGGATCAAGATTTGAGAGCAGCGTTTGCTTGGCCTCGGTCTGCAGCTGTGCTCCAGCTGCTGCCGCTCTGTGCTGCTCCCTCGCTTTGCCTGCTGCTCCATGGAGCTGCAAAGGAAGTCTTGAGGGAAGAGAGGAAGCTGTGGGATGAGATGATTTGCTGGCTGAAGGCAGCAGCAGGATGGCAGCAGTTTTGAGTGTAGAGATTTGGGTGCCTTGGGGCACTGGCCCAGTGGGACTGAGTAAGATTTCTCTCTGCTCCCAGTGCTGACAGCAATGGCAGGTGACAGGGTCTCCCTGTGACCTCCTGCATGTGAGTCCCAGAAGCAGCTCCAGGGAGTCACTCTTTCTGAGAAATGGACTGATTTGTGCTTTCAAATCCCCAGCCTGTCTTTACTCCTGAAGGCTCATGGCAGAAGGGAAGGAGAAAGCAATGAAACCCTCTGGGAATCTTGCACTTTTTGAATTCAACTTTTTTCTTTTCACTGCTTCTTATGGGCCGGAGGTGTTTTGCCAATACTCAACATGTGTCCCACAATTAGACACAGAGAGAAGGAGGCCCAGAGGTGATAACCCTACGAATGTTAGGTGATGCTGGTTAAGTTTTTGGTGATATTGGTTGTGATGTCGGGGTTAGCATAAACTCACTGTTGGATGCTTCATTCACACAGGGGTACAGACTCCATTCACACTGGGATAAGCATGAAAAATCTGCCACATGCATCTCTTTGTGCAGTCACATTTGCTTTGCAATTCTCTTCTGCTTCCTCTTCCCCCTTTTTGTTTGGTGCCCTTTGAGGTACAAGAGAGCTTCTGCAGGTGTGGGGGGTCCCGGTGACTCTCAGGGGTGCCCATGGGATCGGTCACCAGCCCTGTGCTGCAGCCCTGATGCCTCACACACCTTCCTGTAGCTCAGGGCTGCCTAGAGCAAGTGCTGAGAGGCAGAGTTGTTTACACCTTTTAAATAACATGTTGCTGTAGTGGGCATTGTTTTTGGTAGGGGATTCTGGGAAAAGGCAGAGTTTCAACTGTTCTTTCCCAGCCATGGAATCTTATGGGACACCCTGCTGCTCCTTTTCTGGGGAATGTGGAGGTGGAGTGGAGTGAGTGAGAAACAAGCCTGGATTGTAGCATGGAAACTGAGCTCCAGAGTGCCAGTGCAGACTTTTATTGCTGAACTGCCTGCTGGGGATGAAAAAGAAGGAAAATGCCCCAATAACTGCCCAAAGGGATTGTGTCTTAGGGACAGGTATAGGGAGGTGACAAGAAACAGGAGCATGACCCAGTCTCACAGCTTCTAGGAAACGTGTCATAGGGACTCCATGGGCCAGACATTTCAGAAAGGCTGTCTTGTAAAAGAGCCACAAATGAAGACACTGAAACCCCTCTATTTGTCTCTTGGATTTGTGTATGCTTTTGACAGCCACAGCATCCTGCGGGAAGGAGCTCCACAATTTCATTAAGTACTCCTTGAAAAGCACCTCCCATTGTTTGACTGAGCTGCCAGCCTGGTAATTTCAGAGGGTGCTGCCTAGTTCTTGGGTGGAGAGAAAAATCCATCTTTTTGGTACTTGCCTTTCAGGGAGATGAAGGAGAAGGGACTGGTCAGCATCAAACTCCTGGCTGGGTCCCATTCAGAAGTCCTGCTTTCAAGGCTTCGTGACATTTGCTTGGCAGTTACCAGTGAGGTGAGAACACTCTTGTGAATTGTGCCCTGTACTTCATACACGGTGTGTGGAGTAGCTATGTGCTTGTTCATCTCCATGTGTGCTCAGAGACTGCCTTCATTTCTCTTTTTAGATCTTGTATTTCTAATGTCTGTCAGGTTTCTATGGGATCTGTGTGTAGATGTAGTTGTATTCACTGGTAGGTCGGGTATCTGACACTCATCTTTGAGTGAGCTGCCATTATCATGAAATGTGCAAATGCAGAAAAAGATACTCTAATTATGTTATTTTCAGAGTCCTAGTCTCTGCCCGAGCTGTCATTCAACACTGCAAATTAGTCTGTAGACCTGAGCGTGTGTTTTCTGTTTCCTGGCTGAGTGCTTCAACTGCTGGTGTTGCTTTTTTAAACAGGAGCACGTGACTCTTTTATCTTTATGACTGACGCCTTTATGGTTTGAAAGCAGCCCTTACTTTAATTTGGTTCTTTGTGTTTCAAAGAAAAGAGCCTAAAGGGAAAGCAGTTGACATTAAAGAAGGCTTAAGTAGATACTTTATGAAATTTCTTATTTTTAGGCCTGTTACATGCAAGTCTGAGGCCAGATACTGGTGCCAGTGGAAGTGTCATGCTGTGCATGTGCTCTTCTGCTCTTATTGTGCTTTTATGTTCCTCTGGACACAGTGGGATGTGTTGTCATTTCCTGAGTCGTCTGTCTAAGGCAACTGGTTTTCTTTCCGAGGTCATTCTTATGTTTCCCCTCATGACTTCCCCAGGTGACCAACCTCCGCTCAAAGGTGTCCTACTCGGCCATTGTCACTCTGGGAGAGCTCTTTGTGACCTTGAAGAAGGACATGGACTCTGAGGTGGATGAGGTGGCTCGGGTCCTTCTGCACATGATGTGTAATTCGCCAGAGTTTGTTGAGAAAGCAGCCAGTCACACCCTGGGGATCATGGTGGAGAATGTGACTCCTGCACGAGCAATGACTGCTCTCCTGGACAGTGGAGTCAAGTAGGTTCTTCTTTCAGTGATATTCTTCACCTTCTAGAGTACTTCTAGGTGGGGGAAGGGATGAGAGAAAGAATGGGAATGGTGGGAGGGAAGGGTCCTGTATCCTGCATCTTCTGTCAACTCAGTGACTGGATTCTCCAATCCACCTCATTTCTTTCCTCTTCTCCCCTATTTCTGCCCTCGCTCAGCCTATGAGTTCTCAGAATCACAGAACTGTAGAACATGGGAAGTTGGACGAGGCCATGAGGATGATTAAATCCAGTTCCTGGCCTTGCACAGAGCCCCCCAAGAGTCACACCATGTGCCTGAGATTGTTGTCCAAATGCTTCTTGAACTCTGTCAGGCTTGGTACTGTTGACCACTGCCCTGGGGAGCCTGTTCCAGTGTCCCAGGCACCCTGTGGGTGAAAAAACTTTTCCTGATATGCAGCCTAAACCTCTTCTGACTCAGCTTCCTGCTGCTTCCTGGATGCCTCCCAGTCTGTCAGAGTTGCCTAGATGTGGTGAATGGTGGGGAAGTACAAGTGCCTGCAAAGGCTAAGGATAGAGCCTTGTGCTTCTGTGGGAAGAGGGACAATTGCAATTGCAGCTATGAGTGCTCTTTGATATTTCACTGCACTAAGCACAGAGGCCCTGGGAAAAAACATGCATCCTCATGATGCCATTAACTGGAGAAATAAGGAGGGTACTTGCTGGGGTATGGAGCACCTAGGGGAGAATGTGCTGGCTGTGACACAGCCTGCACAGCAGGTGCAGCTCCTGCCA
Source organism: Cinclus cinclus (assembly GCF_963662255.1). NCBI lineage: Eukaryota > Metazoa > Chordata > Aves > Passeriformes > Cinclidae > Cinclus > Cinclus cinclus. The sequence goes on from NC_085048.1 coordinate 111,100,785, forward strand.
AAGGAGTCCTGTATGACTGTCCTGGCCATAGAGCTCTACTTTCTAATCAAACTGGTGTTTCATGTTAGCCTTGAGATGATGAATCACTGCACATACACCTTCACAGGCCCACTACTATGGAATAGCTGATGCAAATGCTGCCTTAAGTGTTTGTGCTGAGCCTGATAATTATCAAAAGACACTCTCTAGAACTGGACAATCTGGGTAAATTCATTGCCACACTTTCCCCATCTTTGCAATAGGATAAAACATTCAGATGTACCCCTTGCCAATCCTCACAAAAGAAACAGGCTGCATTGCTGCATATTCTGCAACTTCACGGCCCACAGTGTGTTTTCTCTGCATCTGTATTTTTCCAAAGCTCTGCAGATTTGGGGATAAATGGCTGGAATGAGCCTCAGTCCTGCTGCAGCTCTGTGTAATGGGTGCCCTCTGATGGGTCAGCATGAATGGTCTTTCATTTCTGAAGAATTCATATGTAATCTAATTTTTCATCTTTCTCAGTGGAAATTGTGGCAAAGACACTGAGTATCAGGTCGTGCAGGGAGACTGAATTCCTCCGTCTTCCTTGCAGACAGTCCTTGTGTCCAATGCTAATTTGAGTTTCTCTGAGGACAGAAGCTTCTACAGGTGTCTGAAGCTGCAGGGAGAAGCCAGGCCTCCTTCCCGCAGCAATGGCAGGGAGCACGCTCTGGCCAAGGCCTGTGCTGCTGTTGCTCCTTCTCCCTGTGCCCCAGTGTTTGCTCTCCTCTTGCCAGGAGCCGCCACGCCCAGGTGCGGAAGTGTGCGGCGCAACTGCTGCTGTCCTTGATGGAGAAAATTGGAGTCACGAAGCTCGCAGGCACACCCAGGGCTGAGAGGCTGGCGCACGCGGCAGGGACGCTTGCTCAGGACTGCCACAAGGACACAAGGTAACCATCTTCATTTCACCTCCTCACACAGGAAAACTGTCTTGTGTCTGTCTAGAAAGGTAAAACCACAAAAGAGTGGTAATGAAAGGAAATATTAAGTTACATCACGGTGTGGATAAGGGCCATAGAGGCATGGAATACCCGGAGTTGTATGGGATCCATTGGGGCCATGGAGTCCAGCTGCCAGCCATGTGCAGGACATGCCAAGAGTCACTCCATGTGCCCAAGAGCATGGTCCAAACACTTCTCGAGCTCTGTCAGCCTTGGTGCTGTGACCACTGCTCTGGATTACCTGGGGAAATGACTGTAGTGGGTAAGCTGAGGTTGTCCAGCAAGAAGGAGCATTGCCAACTTCCTGTGACTTGAAGGATTCTTTCCTGAGATCAAAAGAGCTCAGATTTGGCAGTCAAACAGTTTTGTTTGATCTTAGGTGCACAACACAGAGCCAAAATGTTGCCTCATGTTCATCACTGAAAGACCCAAAGCAGATCTTTCTTGTTAACTTAAAACTTTTCTAGAAGTATTTCAGGGCTAATGTATTCAGTCTGTCTAAACCTCTTCTGCAGCTTTCTAGAATGCTGTTGTCTGTGGCTCAATGACCTCTAAATTTCTTCTTGAGGAAAACTGGTTTCCTAGTGGCAAAATCAACCCAAGCCACCCAAATCCCCTTACTTTGATGATTCAATTAATAGCTGCCAAAAATACAGGAGCAACTAGCTGCTGCTCTGCATACATATAGAATAGTCAATAGGAGGCCTGAGGTGTTTTGTGCTGGATTCTCTGCCAGTTAATGGAAGGCAAATTATTGAGCAATGGCAGCAAGGTACTTCTAATGGGATCTGACAACAAAGCAGATGTGTTTCACTTGTTCCCTGGGATCCTTTGATCCCACAGAAGCACACCCACAGTTTCAGAGTGAAATGATATTTTTCTCTCACTTTGCTGAGTAGGTAATGCCATCTCATGCAAGGATTGCAACGGATGACATTAAGGTATCAGCCTCTTCTGTTAACAGGTTTCCTTTGTTTGTTCGATTTCGTTCCTTCCTTCCTGGAATCCTTCCTTCCTGGAATCCTTCCTTCCTTCCTGGAATCCTTCCTGGAATCCTTCCTTCCTGGAATCCTTCCTCCCTTCCTCCCTTCCACCCTTCCTCCCTTCCTCCTTTCTTCCTTCCCTCCTTCCTTCCTTCCATAGGCATTATGGACAGGAGATGGTGAAGATGTTGATAAATCATCCAAAATGTAAAATGCTTTTGGAGCGATCTATTCCTGCCTGTGACCTGGAAGATATTCTGAGAAGAATAAAGAAGAAAGTAAGTGCTTGGCAGGAGAAATGTCTCCTTTGTGCAAGTATAGCCACAGCTAATAGGACATCAAACATACCTAATCTGTCTTTATCTCATTCCCCTTCTGCTCAATCATTTTGCTCCTGGGAATGAGCTGTTAATCCCCAGCCTGTTCATCTGCAGACCACAAAGGAACTGATATTCTTAGGGGAAAAGTGGGGCTTTGAATATTTTGACTATTGGTCACAAAGAGGAAAAGGGAAGAGGAGAAAGTGGGTTTACATTTAAGCATAACTCCCCACCCTGCTGTCCCTGCTCTGCTCCCAGTAAAGCAATGAAGTGAGAAAAGTGCTTCTGAGGAGAACAGAGTCTTTGCAAAAGACACTGGAAGCAGTAGTGCCAAGAAAATTTCCAAAACTGCAGCAGATGTCCCAGTCAATCCTAATTGCTACAATTACCGTCTGCCTTTTGGGAATACTGACCTGCTGTCAAGCCCTGTGGAGCTGGAAGAAGCTTGGTGAATCCAGCAGCATCCAGAGGAAAATCATTTGTCTTGGGGGGACTTTCATTGTTTTTATCTACGTTATAGAAGGGAGCGTGTCCTTTGTGCACAAACAGGGAGAGCGAGTGTTGAACCAAATCACCTTCCAACAAAATTGGCCCACCCCAAAGAGTCCTAATTTTTCTGCTTTTTCCTATAAGATCTCTTGGTGCCTACCAGTTTCCATTATTGCCATTTATGCTCGAGACTCATGAATTGGGGAGTTTAAACTGCTGCTCACTATGGCAGCACCCATAACCTGCCTTGGGCTATTGCAAACAAAGAGTTGGCATCACTGAATCTCTGGTCTGTTTCCTTCTGTAGGTTTGCAAATATTTCCCTAAGCCTTGGTAGCAGTGATCCTGGTTATAACTTGTGTTTTTAAGCAGATGGTTTCCTATTCTATATTCTAAATGTTGGTGGGGTTTCTCTGTGTCCTTGTAGGGGATGGAAGAGCAGAAGGGTGAACGCCCATGTGTCAAGAGCCCTGTGAAGATGAGGAGCCATGTCTCAAAGAAGCCCCAGGCCACATTTCCTTCTAGTCAACGGTACTGAGCACTTTTGTTAGATGTGACAAAGCACACAACAAGCTTGACATTTCTCTTCCTCAGGAAAATCATTCTGGAGAGATGGCCTGTGCCACTGATTCTTTCCTTTCCTACAAATTTTCTTTGATAAAAAATGCCTATATCTGCATTAATAATATTTGTAGATTGTCTCCCGTAATGATTGTCTTGAAGTCCATGCTGTTTTCAGAGCCTCATGATTCTCTAGCTTGAAATCACAGCATGAGTAAAGCACCTCTGGATGTTTTGCTCACAATTATCTGCAGGTATTATCACCAACAAGCCATCATTTGCTTTTATTTTCCAGGGTGAAGTCGACCTCGGATGGACGCCTCCTACACCATCCAAAAGTCCAGGTCACGTTGCCTCCAGCTGTGGATGAAATGGAGATGCTCCAGAAGCTTGATGATCTCCTGGAAGCCAAAGGGTTTGAGACACGGATGGAAGGAGTGGCACTCCTCCTAGACCTGTGCAAAAACAGCCCCAAGCTCATCACCACAAACATTGTCCAAGTATGTAGGGTATCTTCACTGTCCCTTCCCTTCAGCTCCTCTCCCAAGCCTGTAGCAATGAAGTTAATTCAGTCTGTCTTGGCACTACATCCTGCCTTGTTGGGACAGGCTGGTCCCTCTTACCCAGACAAATTTAATTCAGGTCCAGCATGCAGGACAAGTTCTTTCAGTCCAGCTGTATTTGTCTGGCAGGTGCCTATTGATGTTGTTCATCACATGATGACAGAATTTTCCACTGCTCTAACCTTTGCTGTCTCCTACTCCCGGCTGGGTTCAATGAAAGGAATCCAGCCACTGAAAGCATGGCAATTCTTCTCTTGATGAAAAATGGGTTTGGATGGGGAAGAGAAGTATCAGGCTGGGTTGGTATAACCCAAATATTTTTACAGAGCTACTTCTCCAAACTCCATCCTGTCTTGCACAAACACAACTGTGGCTACTCGTTTCCATCCTTGTCTCTATTGCACTTGGTAAAGATGGTGTGTAACCTTCTCGGGTATTGAATGCTCATTTCTACATCCCCTCTCCAAACAAGGACATTTTAATCCAGCTTTCTTGCTGCTTGTTCTCTTCACAGATTTTTGATCATTTTGTCCTGAGAATATCTGACACGCACAAGAGAGTGAAGCAGATGGCGCTGGACGTGCTGGCAGAAATGATAGCCATCCTGGAAGATGCCTTGAACCCCGTGATTGTCCGTTTAGTGGAAGGAATACTAAAGAGCCTGAATTCAAAGGATGCCGGGGTTCATGCTGCAGCTGTGAAAGCGCTGGAAAAATCCGTTTCTCATTTTGGTAAGGCTGACATGGACTCTCCTCAACTGTGTCTCTGCCTCTCTGACACAAGAGAACACTGAGTGCCATGAGAGCTCTTGTTGCCCGTGGAACACTGCAGCTGACATCCACCAGAAGCTGTGGGGGTGCAGTCCTTAGGCACCAGTCCCCCAAGAGGCTTGAATGTGCATCAGCATTTCCCACAAGTGCCAGGAGCCCTTGGCTCTGTGCTGCTTGTCTGGAGAGGAGGTCCTGGACTACAGCTTTGCTACAATTCAGAGGCAAAGGGGATTTTGGAGTTTGCTTGGACCCCATTAGAGTTCCCAAATGAATAGCTTTGCTGTTGCCATGAAGGGACACTGGCCCATCATGGCTCCTGCAGAGCAGCCCCCTGGAAGGCTCCACATTATAGGCATTAGCTGCCTCCGTTCCACCTTTCCCATTTGTCTTCTTTTTTCAAATGGGACACTTATGATTCACCAAGTGCATTTCCTTAAAACAAGCAGATAGAAATCCAGCTGTCAGTGATGTCTTGTTCCACATGTTGTTTTCATGGGGCAGGATGGCTGTGGCAAATACCTACACAGGCAAGGACTGCTCTAAATTCCTTTGTCACAGAGATTTATGTCAGCACTGAAAATGCTGCTCGGGAGAAATATGCCTGACAAATGGAGTGTTGAAGAGGCAGATCTTCAAGGGGAGTTTCCACTTTCTCCACCTCAGCTGCTCTGCGAACTCCTGAACTGCCTGACGCTGTGCCTTTGTGTATCCCAAGTCTGGGCTTCTTCCTGTTTGCTCTGGAGTTCAAAACCTTTTCACTGCTTACGTGTGATTGAACTCTTGAGGTCCTTGATCTGAAATGTTTAACGTAGCTCCCGGTCCAGCAGACAACTTTGCATTGACAAATGTGAATGGAGAGGTTTTCTTTGGGAATTTAACCCCCCCTCAATAGGCTGGAGGGAAAGAAGTACATCAGCAGAAAATTACTTGATTTTATAAATTGGGGCTGCCCCTGCCCTTCCCCTCCCCACTCTCCTTTCTCCTAGGACCTCAGAAGAGTGAGCAGAAACGTGTGTTTCTCTTGTAGATAAAGTAGCACTGATGAAAGAGTTCAGCCACCAATGGAGTCAGCTGAGTGGCCAAGCTCTGCTGGATGTGACAGAGCGTATCACAGGTATGGCCTCTGCTAAGCCAAGAGGTCTCCCCAGGGAGCATTTCCAGGGCATTCCTGGAAATAGACAGTAGAGTAGCTGCTCCAAATCAGGAGGTGCTGAGCTTGTCCCTCCTGCCCAATGCCCATGGCAGCTGTGTTTGGCAGGTTTTCCCTGGCTGCTGCAGAGGTGTGCAGTACCTGGCACGGGGGTGGCGCTCGGCCTTGGGGCCGAGCTCTCACTGGGGCATCTCAGAGCCCACCTCCAGGAAAGGGAGGGGTTAAAAATACCCGAGCTGGCTCTTCTCTTGGGAGCTCAGGGTCATCTCTGGTCCTTTAGGGAAAATGTAGCAAGTGCTGTTTCAGGCAATCCGTTTGTTTTGTCCTCACAGAATTCTCATCTTGCTCTTGAAAAGTTTTGAGACTGAACCCTGCAGTGCCTGGGGGTCACAGCTTAGGTCAAAACTCAGCACCCAGATTAGGGGCACGGATTTGGTGCAAGGCAGCCTTTGGGGCCAGAGGGGCAGAAGCAGAGTGCTGAGGCTCCCTGCCTGTGCTGTCAAAGTGGCATTGGACTGAGCATTTCAGGGTGTGCAAACAGTGTCTTCCTGTGTCAGTGCTGTCCAAAATGCTACAAATGCAGCTGATAATTGATTCCTCAGAGGAGCTTGCTATGTCAGCAACAGCCCAGGATTGGAAAAGTGATAATCTCTATATATAGTGGACAAGATGATTTACAGCCTTGCTTTAACTGGGTCTAAATGCACTGCTAAGTGTGCCAGCATCTTTAAATGCAAGGTTTCATAGATGTTGTGTCTTCTTCAGCAATCTCAAATGCTCAGTGTTCGGTGACTGAGAATGTCAAAAGCCCTTGAAAGGGCATTGGGATAAAGTAGATGTCTAGGAAGAGGGAATTTAGTTTTGGGGATAATTTGATCTCTTCTTCAAATAAAGGAAATAAACATAAATTAGGACTCTTTTAGGAAGAGCAGATGTTCTCTCTGAGATTTAGTGGGAACAAACAATGTTTTCTCAAGTTCCATTGTGACCAATGTCTTGAATTGGATTTTAACTGAAATTAACACCCATTTTGAAATGGATGCCATAACCCTTTTCCTGCTTGGCAGAATTGGTTTTGGGCACTTTCAGGAACTGTTTAAATGTTGATGATTGCTGGTGGATTACGAGCATAAAGAAAATGAAGTCTCTTCCACCACAGAATTAGAAGTGGTTACTGCATAACATTTTGCCTGATCAGAAAATATGAATGGTGTCCAGAGCATTTCAGGTTTTGATGTCTCAGCCACATCTGCCATGCAAGGAGCCTGTTGGTTGTCAATTTTTTGCCTGTGTTTGACAAAGTTCAGTTCAGAAATTGAGCAGGGAGTAGGCTTCAGAGAGAAAGGGAGAAGACACTCGTGTTGTGGTTAAATTTCATTCATCTGTGTTGCATTTTTCTCTCTACATTCTACTATTGCAGTGCACATTGCAAGAAAAATGCCATTAACATTGGGAGGGGGAATGACATTAAAATGTGGAGATGCACAAATGCCACAGCAATGAGGTCTGGGTAATTACCTAAGACACCCTGAGGTTTGAAGCAGCTGTTTGTTGGAAGGCACAAAAGCATTGTGCCAAAGACAGCAGCTAGTCACTGATGTTTCTAATCCAGCTGTCAAGCAGCACCCATGTCTGGTGGGCTGGAGTTTGGAAGTGTGGTCTAATAGTGCCCTTTGCTGTGTGCCACTGAGCAAAGGGAAGAGCCAGATTGGATTCTGGCACTTTGACATCAAGGGTCACAAAGATGGAATTGTCCTTTTTCTTAGAAACCTTTCAATTGAATCTCCATGGTGCATTTCCAAATCTTCAGTGTGGGTTTAGACAACTTCCTAATGGAAATGAAAGGGAAGTTGACATTTTAGTCATTCTTGATGTTGAAACAGGTTGTGAAATGATCCAGTAAAGGTACAAGTTCTGCCACAGGTGCAAGTATTTGTTTGGAGACAGTACTCCTGAGGTGTTGGTGGTTCTATTTTGGGGAGGATCAGCTGCTTTGGCCATTTCTGGATCGTTGGGCTCTGTGTGCTATTTCGCTGCTCTTAGGCAGAGAGGCTTCCAAGAAGCAAATCTCGAGGTGGATCCTTGTTTGCATTAAGGTTGTTGTTTCAGAAGCTTGTGTCTCTGTCCCGGCAGTGCTTGTGGAAGGGGTTTATGCCAGGAGCCCTGAAGTGGTCCAGCGCTACGCCCTGCCCGTGCTCTGGTCCTTCCTGGAGAACAAGGCGCTGCCTGTCCGCAGCGCCAATGTGCGCACGGTGGTCACCAGGCTCGCCTCTGCCCTCTACGAGGTGATGGGCACCAAGCTGAAGAAGCGTGCTGCCAGCCAGCCCCCACATGTCCAGGAAAACCTCTCCAACATCCTGGGCTGGTGAAGGCTTGATGTTCTCCAGCAAGTTGACCAAGTGCTGAGATGGACTCCTGCGGTTCTGACCTTTTAGCTGTGCCAAAATTGACAAAATACTCAGGAAGGGTGTGCATCTGCCCCTGCTCTCTCCACTGCCCTTCCTAGTCATGGCATGCTCAGGGGCCTGAAGACACTCTGGATTGAGGACAAAGTGAAGGACTAGCATGGCTCAGCCTCCCACCGAGGTAAGGTGGGAGCTGGGCCGCTCTCTGGTGGGAGGAAGGGTCTTGTGCCAGCCTGGAGAGCCTGTGCACATTGCCAGGGAGCAGTTGTAACCTGCAGGTGCCCCCTGCCATGAGCTGTGCTGCTGCCAGTGCCCCGTGGAGCTGTAGGGCTGCTGAGCTATGGGGCAGGGAGAGGAGCAGGAGGCTGCATGTGCAGCTGAGCCATTGCTGGGAAGCACAGGGCTCTGGGCTCCCTGCTGTCCCAGGGCAGCCCAGAGGCCAGGGAGTTCCCCTGGGAGATCTGTGGAAGTGGCTCAGGGTGTGCCCCTGGCCTGCCTCCAGAGGGTGATGGTAGGAGAATGTTTCCCTGTGCAGCTATTTATGAATTTCCAAGAAATGTGTTCTATGAAATATGGAGCTTCAGATGCTTTAGGTTTGCATTGCAGCCTCTGTTACATTTTGTGTCTCCATTTTGCAGACCTGCCTGGCTCCTGTGTTTCCACCAAGTTTTCTCTGGACATTCTTTTGTGCATTTACCCACAAAGTCCTTTCCTGCTGTCCAGAAGAGCTCTTTCCTCCAAGCCCAGGAAGAAGCTGCTGCCTATCCCAAGAGCGTTTGAAGACAAGGATTTATGCATTAGCCTGTATAGTTCCAGATGTACATATGTTCTGATAGTTATCTGTAGGTTTCAATAAATATATTTTGATTCTATCTTAATAATTTTGTTGTTATATTTTTATTGTGTATATTTTTGGTGGTATGTTTTGTTTTTTTATATTTTATAGTTTTATATTTTTTCCCATTGACATGCTAAGGATGGCCAGGTCCTTGAGACCTTGAGATGGGGAAGGGAGAGCCTCCCTTTTTTTTGGGTGTTTCTCTGGGAGGGCGGGGCCAGTGTGGGGAAGGAGGCCAAGGCCACGAGATTCGAAGCAGGTAAAGGAGCGTGGGGGGGCAGTTACTGGTACTCACCTCTTTTTGGCTCTGGAAGGAGGAAGGCAGCTGGAAAACCTCACCGCACCATCCCAGTGCCAGGAGCTGCCTCTTCTGGTGTTGGACCTCACACCCCTGCCAGGATGCTGTCCTGCTTCAGTTTGCTATCTCCAAGCATCCTGTTGGAGCACCGGGACCGACACTGCTCCAAGGATTCATGAGCAGAGTCTCTCCTCCACCCTTCCCATCTGGGACACAGCTGCCATCACCCCCAGCTCTCCTGCAGCTGTGCAGGGATCCACACACCTGCCCTGTCCACTGGGAACCTGCCAGAGCTCACTGCCAATGGCGATGGTAACTGCACCAGGGGGGAAAAGAGCACACAACCAAAGGAACTGTGACTGGGTTCCTGTTAATTTCATAGTTATTGTTGTTTAGATTGGCCTTGTTGTATATTTAGTAGAGAACTGTTCTTCCTGTCCCCCTGTCTTTCACTGAGAACCTCTTGATTTCAAAATTATACTGACTCAGTGGGAAGGATTTTACTTTCTCCATTTCAAGGGAAGGTCCTGCTTTTTCCCTAGCACACATCTGTCCATTCAAACTAGGATACGGAGCATGAGGTGCAGGGCTGATGTGTGAAAGCAGGAGGATCTCCTCCAAAGTAACTTGTTTAATTGTCCATTTTATTACTTCTCTATTTACTCCACACTACTAAGGCAAGGCAAGCTTTGCTTGCAGGCAAAACAGGCATGGGATACACTAGGGTCCCTTGCAGGATCAGCAGGGCTGGCAGTGACAAAGCAGGCAATCTGCTTCATGGTGAGCCACTACACAGCCGCATCCCAATGTGGGTTTAAGTAGCATGGTATTATGGAGAACTCCTTTTCTGCATCAGATACTAAAAGAACGTTCACAGCTTCTGGTGGCAGTCAGCTGGAACATTCCACAGGCAACACGAGCTCTCAAGGCACTCAGTGTTCTCTAGTGTCAGAGGCAGAGACACAGTTGAGGAGAGTCCATGTCAGGGGTCAGCCTTCCCAAACTGAGCAATGGATGCTTCTGCCACTAACACTGACAGGAAATAAACAAACAAAATTTCTGTGCACACCAGGGCTACGTGTGGATTAAATTATTTCTGTTTCACATCCCGGCCAGAACAACATCGTGGTCAGAATATCATTGTTCCTAGATTCTCTAACACTAAAAATATTGCTGGAGAGTTTTTGTCATTCCCATAGATTTGGTGACATCCAGACACACTTAACAATCCATTTGGGTCCAAGTTCCATATTGCAGACGATGTCTTTGGGCAGCCTGCAAGTGTCTCAGCAGAGAATGAAAAGGGATGACAATACTGACACGATTTCTCTTTGCTACTTGAAATTTAAAAGCTCCGCTCCAGCCCACACTGGCAAAATTGTCAGAAGAGGCAATTCTTCCCCACAAAATGCTTCATCTCACTCAAACAAGAAAGCCACAAGCCAACAGTCTTCTTTACGCCTCCACTGCTTTATTTGGCTATTTCTCTAATAGGAATTAGCTTCATTTATTCTTACTTTGTTTCCTGTGTTCCACGGGGCGCGCGGCGGCTCCTCCGTTGGGTTCGCGGAGGCAACAGCAGAACGGCCGCGCGCTCCGGCGGCTCCGCAGCAGCAGCAGCAGCAGCAGCGCCTGTCTCGATCGGTTTTCCGCTCGAGTTCCCGCTCGCCCTCCGTGCCCTTCTCCCTCTCAGACTCCCTGTGATCCCGTTCAGTCCCGTCCTTGTTGCGCCTCTCCCAGCCCGGCTCATGCCGCGCCCCGCAAGGCGGCCGTGGGCGAGCCAGCCCCCTGCCCGCCCCTGTCGGGCACGCCGCGGTGCCGCCTCCGCGGGGCTCAGTCCGTACCGCCCGTGGCACCTTTTGAAGAGCCTGTGGACGAGGTCCTCGCTGCGCTGGTGGCGGTGGTGGAGCAGCAGCGTCTCTTGGCTCCGCCTGGCGCGGGCCCTGGCGCTGGCCCGGCCCCGACCGAGGCCCCTCCCGCGGTTCCGCCCACAGCTGGCCCGCAGCCGCCCGGCTCCCGCCCCGCCGCCGGCGCATTCCCCCGAGCGAGCCTCGCCGCCCGGCAGTTCGGCCGCCGGCCCCGAGGCGCCGGAGCCCGGGGCGGCTCGGGAAGCAGCGGCGGCCGGGGCGGGCGGGTGCCCCGGGCAGAATGCCGAGAGCGCGGTGCCGTCCGCACGGGCGGAGAAGCCTCCCCTGGAGCAGCTGTACCGGGAGGGCCCGCTGCTGGGGAGCGGCGGCTTCGGCAGCGTTTACGCCGGGACCCGGCTCGCCGACGGCGTCCCGGTAAGAGACGGGGCCGGCTCGGAGCGGGGAGGGGGGCGGCGAGCGGCGGGCGGCGGGCGGCGAGCTGAGCCCTCCGCTCGCCTTGGCTTGCAGGTGGCCATCAAGCGAGTGTCCCGGGACCGCGTCTTGGAGTGGGCGCGGCTGGTGAGTGAGCGGGGCCAGCGGGAGCAGGCGGCGGGGCGTGGCGGGCGGGGTAAGGCCAGGCCCGGCCGGGTGGGAGCCGGGACGCTTCGATGGGAGCGAGCGTGGAGCGAGCGGGGGCCGCGCAGCGTCCCGGGCCATGGGCAATGGGAGCTGCGGTGGCGCCGGGCAGCGGGTGGCGAAGGCGAGCGCAGCATCGGCGCCGCTGACGGCATGGCGGCTCCCCCGCAGCACGACGGCGCCCTTGTGCCCCTGGAGCTGGTGCTGCTCTGGATGGCGTCGTGGCCCGGCTTCCGCGGCATCGTGCGGCTCCTGGACTGGTTCGAGCTGCCCGACGGCTTCGCGCTGGTCATGGAGCGTCCGGAGCGCTGTCAGGACCTCTGGCACCTGCTGCACGCGGGGGGGTTCCTGCCAGAGCCCGTGGCGCGGGCGCTGTTCCGGCAGGTGCTGGGGGCCGTGCGGCACTGCACCAGCCGCGGCGTCCTGCACCGCGACATCAAGGCCAAGAACGTGCTCGTTGACCTGGCCACCGGCAAGGCGAAGCTCATCGACTTCGGCTGCGGCACGATCCTGCAGGACACGTTCTACACCCAGATGGCCGGTGAGCCCAAAGCCGGGGCCCAGCCGGGCAGTGGAGCTTCTCCCCTGTGCTTCCACAGGTGGAACACACAGGGAGGGAGGGAGGGAGGGGGAATGCTGCTTCAGCCGGCTGCAGCCAAGTTGCATTTTGGCAGGAGGTGGCTGGGAGGGAGCAATCAGCATTGGCCTGATGAGCTGTGCCCGTGTGCCATAGGAACGCGGGAGTACTACCCACTGGAGTGGATCCTCTTTGGCCGCTACCATGGCCAGCCAGCCACCATCTGGTCCCTGGGCATCCTGCTCTATCAGCTGGTGTGCAGGCACCTTCCTTTCAAAAGCAGAGAGGACATCGTCCGGGGACAGCTCTTCTTCCCGCCCCGGGTGTCTCAAGGTGGGGATGGGCCTTCAAGGCACGGGAGCAAGAACGGCTTTGGGAGAGGCCAGGGGGCACATAAGTGTCCTGCTGTTGCAGCTGGGGAGGAGGTTCATCTCCTGGGCTGAGCTGAACGAGGTGGCAGGTGTACCTCTGCTGCTCTCTTCCAGAAGAGAGGATGGATGGGAAGCTGTGCGAACAGCTCTGAGCACTCTTAGTGTGCTGTGGGCACTGTGAAATCTGGGAGAGCATGGACAGGAGCTGACCAGCAGTTTCTGGTTTCTCTCTGCAGAGTGCCAGCACCTGATCAGGTGGTGCTTATCCATGGACCCTGCAGACAGGCCATCCTTGGATGACCTTTTAGAACATTCTTGGGTGCAGAAGCCCCACCTGGCCCAGGAGACAGCAGAGATCCATCCCTCTGCACAGTAGAATCCAGGATGCCCGCAAGCAGCAGCTGCTCGTGTCTTGTGGCTCTCAAAGAATTCCCCAGAGCATTTCCCAGTGGCCCTGGCATGGAGCAGAGAGCACAGCCAAGGAGGTGCTTCCTCAGGTCCCCGGCGATTTGTGGAGGGAGCGGCTCAGGGCTCCCCATCCTATTGGAGAAATTGTGGCACAGTGCAGTGAAGTTGCCACAGAGTGGAAAAGGGGAAACATCCCCCTGCAGCTCAATGGCCTCGTGATGTCCCCGCGAGCCAAGGCACATCTGGCGTGTTCTTCTGGAGATCAGCGCAGAGCTGGAGAACGCCGTCCTCGAGCTGGCCACTGGCAGGGCAAAGCTGATGGGCTTTGGTTGCAGCCCCTTCCTAGAGGACACGCTCTGCACCCCGACGAAATCAAGATGAGTCCCCAGGCGGTGCAGGGGTGGGGGGATGCTCGTGCCTCCAGGCATGGCAGGGCTCAGCCTGGCCACGTGCCGGTGGTTCCCCTTGGGGTGGCAGTGGACAATATTAATCTTTCTGCCAACTGCTCAGCTGCTTTTTGGTGGGGCAGGGGATGGATGTTGTGGAAGGGGAGCCGGCTCCTGGCCTCGCTGACAGCTTCTTCCTGCCAGCATGGCACAGGCTGGGGTGGGGGCATCCGGCCTGACAAAAGCATGCATCCATGGGGATAGGGAGCAGCAGAGGGGGACGGGTTCTTTAGCCATGGCCCAGCTGCTCTGCTTTGCAGGCCCTTGAGGAAGGGGTGGGCATACAGGTGGGAAAGGTAGGGTTTTTCCCCACCACTGGAGAGATTTTAGTATCATAAAGAGCGGTCAGACCTTCCCCAGGCCCGTGAAACGGTGACAACCTTTGGTGCTTTTTCTTGTTTCCAGGTCTTGTTTTGAAATGACTTTCATGCAATTGTTCTTTGTTTTTTCCAGAAAGATTGCAGCTTGTGTCCAGACCAGATGGAGAAGCACCGGCACCGTCCGTGGAGTGCATCCCATGCCGGTGCTAGCCGGGGAGGGTCCACGGTGTGGATGTCCCCTGCAAAAGGATAAGGACCTTGTGTGGGATCGGCTCCTCTCCTGGCAGCAGGTCTCCAGAGGTGGGTACCCGGTTCCACAGCTCGGGTGGCAGAAGGGCTTAGGGCAAACGGCAGCAGGCACACGAGAATGTCGCTCTTGCAGCTGCTGAGGAGGTTGTTGTGCCATGCTTGAGCAGAAGAGGTGGAGCGTGTCCTGCCACGCTGCTCTCCTCTAATAAGGAGGGAATGGGCTGGGAGGTTTGGGCTCTGAGCACAGCCAGCAGCCTGGCCTGAGCACAGGCTATGGTGGGACAGGGGGGACAGGAGCCTGCTGCCACTGACCGTGGCTTTCTGGTTTCTGTCCCCAGGCTACCAGCAGCTCATGCCATGGAAACGGCACCGCTCGACCTGCCAGTCTGGGAGGGCTGGACGGCAGCGGGTGTTCATTTGCTGCCCAAAATAAATCATTCTTGTTACTAACATCATCATCATCATCGGAGCATTTCTTTCATCCTTTTTTCAAGCTTTTGGCCTCCCTTCTTCCACCGAAATCTCTTTGCCTCTTTCCTCATCCACTTGGTGGAATTGGTGGGGGGGTTTAAGTAACACAAAAAGTTCAGCAACAATTCCTGTTGCCAACCGCAGCAGTCTCTTCAAGAACCTGGAGTTGGTAGCCAGGCCCACATTTCACTTGGAAAGGGGAGTGGTTTGCAGGGACAAAGATGTCCCTCTGCTGCAAAAGCAGGGAGGAAATCAGAAGCAGCAAAATGCAATTTCAGCTCTACCCCCGCCCAAAGTTGTCTGCGTCTTTGCCCTCCACTCCAAAATAGGCAGGCAAGGCTGGACTTGAACAAGGTTCAAGTCCTTCATGGTCCCTTGGCATTAAAGGGATCAAGTAAAACTCTCGTATGCAGTAATTGGAGTACAGCTACTGTAGGGATAAAGGAAATGTTGGGAGCTGGGACATCCTTCTTGTCTCCTTTGTCTCCCCAGGTGTTGTAGCCTGGATAGCTGTTAAGATGGTTGCAGGTAAAGGAGCAGCAAGGGCCTTTGTATGGGATCCACGGAGATGTTTATTTCAGCCACTGCGTGGATAGTCCAGGGTCAGAGGCAAAGACAAAGGGGAACGTCGGGGTGAGGGTCCAGGTTGAAGCAGATGGGTGTCCTGGGCAGGGGGAGCATCAGGGAGCACTTACCAGGAGACATGGGGGTGGCACAAAGGTGGGGTTAGGGCATGGGAGCCAACAGGGAAACAGGGTGGGAGTGACCGAAAGCCTGAGAGACAGGGAGAGGGCAGGGGGCTGGCCCAGGGAACAGAACAGGGCTACATTGGCATGACAGAACAGGGCTTGCTATGAGAGAAGCCTCTCGTGTCTCCCTAACTAGGGAATGCCTTTTAGGGTCTCCACAGTGGGGTGTTTTGGGTTCAGTTTGAGTTTGGGTGGAGATACTGCTTTAGTGTAGTGGTTTTGGATTGTTAATTTGAACGTTTTTAGTTGTGAGATAGGATTAGGAGGAAGATAAAACAGGCTTAGCTTTAAATGGTACAAAGACAAACTTTATTACCAGAAACTATAGGGGAAAAAAGAAGAAGAAAAATTAGAATAAAACTTCAGACTACTCTTCTTCTTTCCACACATTTGTTTTTTTGCATTGACAGCATACAAAGAACAACTCAGTTAGTTTACCTTTTCTAAAATAGTCATTTACTTGTTTCTTTCAGAGAGGAGATTCTTCAGCCTATAGAGATGTTTTTTAAAAGAAACCGTTTGTAAGTGGTCTTGCTGTTCTAGTGTTTAGCCGTCAGGGAGGATAGAGATCTGGTTATTATGTAATATTTTTTTTCTCAACTAACATTTTAATTCATAACTAATACTGAGGACCATATCAACTTATGAGGCACACTTAAAGGATTATAATAGTTGAAACAAAAGCTTACTCCACTTTTAAAAATAGAGGGTGTTTTTCTTCTTCTTCCCTAGGGAGAAGCAGGGGTTTTTTCACTATTTCAACCTAGGGCACTTACAGCAATTTTAACATTGATTTAATTTAACACCAACGCTTCTTTTTACATCTAGAGTTAGAATCTTTAATCCACCCCATATTTTTTTATGTGTTATAGGGAAACAACGGATGCTTTTCTATAGCATAAAAAAAAGGGAAGAATTTCAGTCTATGTCTTCCTTCCCTCAGCTGAGACTTGACTCTTCTCGTACTTTGAATTTGGTGTTTTTTGTGCTGTTTTTGTACATATTATCATTTTGGTTCTCTGTTTTTTTTTCCACAGGACAGAGAATAAAGTATTTGTAAAGTCATATTTTGGGCAGTGAAAAAGTTAATATTTTGCCGGGGCAGGAGAGGGTTCTGTGATTGTTTTTAGGTGGGGCGGCCGGAGCTCTTTACCATAAGGAGCCTTCTAAGGCCGCGCCGGGGCCGGGCTGGGATTGTAGGGCCCGGCCAGAAAGCGGAGATGAGTTTTTTGGTTGTAAGGTTGTTTTTTGGCGTTTGCTGTACGTAATGTTAGTGGTGGGCTGGTGGTTTTCCTTTTCCTTTTCCCAGCAGCCGAGGTTGGGGCCCTTGCCAGATCGGGGCCCAGCTGTCTCTCCCCCAGGCCGTGTGGGCGGTGAGGCAGGCCTTTTTTCCACCTTTATCTCTTACTGTTCACTTCCTCTTGCTGGAAACGGGATTGTTGGAACACTTCAGAGGAGACGGCTTATCCATAGTGTTCTGTTTTAAATTGTCTAAAACCGTGTGAGACAGATGGCTTCACATAGGAACATCCCCAGGGCTGCTGAGGGGAAGGCACCACTTTATTTGTTGTGAAGAGAAGTAATCAAAATCCGCAACCAACAAGCTGCAAGGCAGAACGGAGTGGGAATTACAGAAATAAAGGCCTTGAAAAGCAGCTTAGGAAAGCGGCTACTTCCTAGACAGTGCCAAACCCTCTGACCTGGCCTGGCCGGGCCCAGGGCTGGCTGCCCTTGGGAAGGGAAGGGAAGGGGATGGAGCTGGGGTGGGGGCTCTATGGCCATGGAAACGAGCGAACCACGGGCCAGCGCGTCACAAAGGGGCAGCCCCGCAAGGGGCTGTGAAGGTTGTGGTTGACACGGACACAGTGGCAGGAGACACGTCTGGCTCTGCCTGTCTGTGCCGACTGCTGGCGATTGGAGTCACCCCACCTTGTTCTAGGGCTGGGGACCGAGCTCCTATCGCCGTCTGCTCCGAGACAGTTCCCAAATTCAACCCCAGGTACTTCTGCGAGACAGAAGCACGGGTTCAAAGATGGATTTTACTGGAAAAGGAAAGACCACGGAAGGAAAAGGTGAGGATAGAAAGGAGCTGAAAGGCCCGAGTCAAATGGAGACAAATTCCACCAGATTTCCAGGAAAATTGGTCCATGGTGGTCAGTTCTGGCTCTGTGTCAGAGTTGGTGGCTGTGAGCTACAGGTGATCTTGCCAGGACAGCCCTGGCATCACAACATTCTACCTTTAGTTTACTCTGCTTCCTGCTTTTTGACAGTAGCCAAATCACTCATACTGTCAGCCAGGACAGGGACTGTGGCCATGACAAATACAACGTGGTCATGTGATGCAAATTCTGCTTCTTTCTTTGCCATCAACGTTGGGTCTCACTACTGATAAATTTCCTGTTCTTCCTCTGCTTGGTGATTGGGTCCAACACTGAGGATGACAGGATAATATAAAAACCCCAGCAAGGCCTGCCTGCATGCTGAGAGGTCTCTGTAGCTTGCAGAAATAGCATTCGTCGCTGTGAGGGTCTTTCCTGGGTTTTGACAAAGCCAATCTCTAGAAGGGATCCTTATTCCCCTGTTATTATTGGATCCTTGCACCTTTCACTTCAGACTTGCTAACTCAATAGTGTTTGGAGGAATTAAACACAGGCTAGTCTAAGGAAAACTAAAACCAAACAATTGTTTTTAAAAATATCAAATATCCCTTAAGTGCCACACCCGTTAGACATGTTGATGCTGGGATAGAGGTGGGCATTGACCAACGTCACTTCTTCCCTTGTGAGAGTGTCTCAGCCTCCCACAGAGGTAAGGTGGGAGCTGGGCCACTCTCTGGTGGGAGGAAGGGTCTTGTGCCAGCCTCGAGAGCCTGTGCACATTGCCAGGGAGCAGTTGTACCCTGCAGGTGCCCCCTGCCATGAGCTGTGCTGCTGCCAGTGCCCCGTGGAGCTGTAGGGCTGCTGAGCTGTGGGGCAGGGAGAGGAGCAGGAGGCTGCATGTGCAGCTGAGCCATTGCTGGGAAGCACAGGGCTCCCTGCTGTCCCAGAGCAGCCCAGAGGCCATGGAGTTCCCCTGGTTACTCTGCGAAGTGGCTCAGGGTGTGCCCCTGGCCTGCCTCAAGGGGCTGCTGGCAGGAGCAGGTTTCCTTTTGAAGCTATTTTCCAGGAAAGTTTCCAGGAAATGTGTCCCATGAAACATGGAGCTTCAGATGCTTTTGTTTTGCTTTGCAGCCTCTTGTTACATTTTGTGTCTCCACTTTGCAGGCCTGACTGGCTACCCTCTTGCCAAGAGGTTTTCCCTGGCAAATCCTTCTATGCTCCTTCCCTCCAAGCCATTGCCTCCCATCCAGAAGGGCTCTCCTTCAACCAAGTCAAATATGATGTCCAGAGGAGAGCGGGACAATAGGAAAAATGGCACTGGCTACAAGGATGACAATATTAGAAACAACCGGGACCAGGATTCAGAGGGAAAAGCACATAAGGTAAGGCAAGCAAGATAAGTCCTGTGTGGCAGATTTTCAGTTTATGTCCTGTAAGCAGAGATCGGAGACCATTAACTGTGGTGTGAGCCTAAGGAAGAAGGTGAGCAAAGTAGGATCTCAGCTGGACTCTGCACTTCAGGCTGTCTTTGCAATGGGTGTGTAGTGCAGATTTCAAGTCCTCACTGTGTATCTATAGCAGGAGAGGGCTTTGAAAGGTTTCTGGGCTCTGTCATGGTTGCTCCTCTGTCTTGTAGCTGAGAAAACACCAACAAGAAGGCAGCGCTGCTAAAGTTGTCTGCTCCAGCTAAGCAATCCTCCTGCATTCAGTAACCCACGGGTATCTGTGAACCATATCTATGTCTTGGTGGTGGTTTCCATCAGCTCTGTCTGGTGGGCATGGAAAAAGGAGTTTGCTGGAACAGGCAGTCCTGCAAAGTCAGTTCCAGGTTGACACAGCGTTTGAGCTGTACAGCCATGGCCTCCTACACAGTTGTCTCTGATGCTATTTCTAGATTTCTTCAGCTTCTGGGCAGCTGTGTGCTCTGGCATGGCTTTGTCCAGAAGGAAGGGATGGGAGGTGACCATGGGGAGAGCAGCCCCAAGCCCAGGCAAACGATTGTCTTTGCAGCAGGGCCAGCACCTGCAGTTGTTCTGGGTTTGCCATGGGGTGCAGGAGGAGGCAAATGAGCAACAGCTCTGGCAAACAGAATGTTCAATCAAAGGCTGATGTACTTGATTCCAGCCTTGCTGAGGAAGGGCCCAGTGTATCCCTGACAGGATGTGGTCCTTTAACTGTAGTTTGAAGAGGACTTGATTTGGGGCTTTAGTTGTGCCAGAAAGGAAGGGACACTTAAAGAATGGTGTGCACCTGCCCCTCCTACCTCCACCCTCCTTCCTGGTCATGGCATGGGGGCCCTGGAGCAACTTGGGCAAGCAGAGACCTTGCAGAGAGCAGCAGGGCAGGGAGCTCTGCTGAACTTCCTAAATGCCAGTGAGCCTGAGATGATGGAGGTGTGGGAGCTGGAGAGCAAGGAGCATCGCGAGAGCTCAGCAGCTTCTGGGCTGAAAGGCTGCTGGGCAACTGTAAGAGGGAAGGGCAGCAGCAGAAGAATTGAGGGGTTTGAGAAAAGCAGGTTCTGACATCCTGCAGAATGGCTTTGTGGGGACTTGGTTGGTGATCAGCACTGGCTGTGAGGTGCCTAAGGGGCAGGGAGAGAACAGTGGTCTAAACCCATTCCCATACCATCCAAAAGGCCAGTGGAGGCAGTGGCACTGCAGAACATGCTGATGCTAACCATGTGGATTCCAGCTGGGAGTGTAGCTGCAATTGCAGACAAATGAGCAGGAAGAGAGAGGTGGGAAATTTGGGAGATGGTCTCTCCCTCACCAATTCCCTTTCCTATGCCACCCTTCCCCTTCCTAGGACAATCTGCTATATATGATATTGACTTTTCCTGTCAGGACATGTGTAACTGTCTTGAGTCATGAATGAGGGCAAGGCTGGATGCTATATTTGAGCACTGTGTACCACTCTTTCCAGGCATCCTTGCTGTATCCCAGAGGTGGGGATATGAAGAAGGGGTCATTGGGGCTGCCTTTGGTCCCCCCTATACCCAAGGCAGTCAGTCCCAGTGTTGGCAGTGCTGCAGGGTCTCTGCTCAGCTCTGTGCAGCTGGATGTCCAAGAGTCCCAGGAGATGAGGTAAGCCAAGGTGTCTGCTGCTCCCCTCTGCAATTCAGCTCCCTCTTGCCATCTTGTGAGGTTCCTTTGCACAGTCAGCTCTCTCCCATGTACTTAGGGAAACCTCTGTGTATTCACCATGTGGCCCATCTGTGATGATCCAGCTCCATGTCAAACCCCACACCGCATGTCACAAGGGCAGAGGTGGTGGTGGTGGGGAAGAGGAGGCAGGGCTTAAAAGCATCTGAAGATGGGTCCTCTGCTGGGCTTGGTATTGATTCCCTCTGTAATGTTTGTGGTGTCATTTGGGAACTGTATTGCATGGGTCTGTCTCCTGAAGATGATAGAATACTGTGATCCTTGAGTCTCAAGTTCAGCACGCAAAAATTACGTTTTGCCAAATATTAGCTGCTGGAGAGGCGTCTGGACAGTCAGGTGCTGCCTCTGTAAACATGCTGTGGAACTTGTCTGTTTCTTGGCCTCCGGTCTGAAATGAGCTCCCAGAGAAGTTTGGGTTATAGATGTGTAAGCCAATCAATGTTTAATGCTTAGATCTTGCCTTAAAATCAAAGAGGGAAAGGTTCTAAAGAAGTTTTATAGGATGGTACCTGATGGAAAGATATTGGCTTGGATATGTTTGAGGAAATGTAGCTGTCAAGCTTATCCGAGTGATTACAATAATGAATGAGTCACAGAAATATCATTCCTATTGAAAAGCTTAGGTAGGGCTTTAAAAGTGCAATCTGAATATCCTTGGCTATCAGCTGAGTTGGATAAAGTAGTTTTCTTATTCAAAAAGCAAGGAGGTGGAATATCCTTCTCAGAACACTCCAGTGCTCTGACCACATGTAGCACGAGACTGGCACCAGCGCAAGGCATGAGCAGGCAAAGCCAAGCTTTGTCAGCAGAACCAAAGTAGCTGCCCTCCATACAGACTCGTGTCTCAGCTTAGCAACCTTTGCTGCTTCAGAGAGGCTGTAGGAGCCCCCCAGGTTTCAAAAGGAGAGACACCACAATTGGGGAGTTATGATGCAAGTTGGAGAATGACTGCTGTGTTTCAGCTGGAGCTTGGCCAGCTCTGTCTGACTGCAGCAACTGAAAGCTTAAGGACAATTAATCAGCTTTGCATCTTGTTGGCTTGATGTCTCTTGCATTTCCTCCTTCATCAGAGTGAACAAGCTAGGAAAGATTGCCTCCTCTCATGCTACACCTCTTCCCTCCCTTCTCTTTCTCCCTCCTCATATGTGCTTTTGTTCTCCCTTTCTCAAGGCCAAGACCGAGCGGCAGCATCAAAGAGAAGTCTGAACATGCAGGTAGGTACAGGGCATGTCGGTCCTAAAATGACCATTGGCATATTGAATCAGAGGTGACATCTTGAAAACTTGGTTATGAACCATGGTTTTAAGAATTTCTTTAAATTTGTTTCAATTCCTTGATGGCCTCAGTGGACTGTCCCAGAGCCCAGTCACTGGGATTATGCTCCGGGGATGCTCTGAAAACTCCTCTAATGTGAAGTCTTAGGTGGCATAAGCTGGAGTGGTATCTTGAGGCCCTGGAAATGCACTGCAGGAAACAAAACATTCCTCTCCATTCTTTGCCTGCCTTTTATCTCCCTGAAGCCTTTCTAGTGTTGCAATTAGAACCAAAAAAAGAAAGCATTTAGCAGGAAATGAGAAATATTCCCACTCCTTCCTCCTGCCCTTGAAGGAGAAGACTTTAACTTGGGGTATATTCTGAGCTGAACCCTTTGAGATCGGAAGGAAAGTCATGGAAATTGCCTGGTTTTTCACTGGGAGAAATAGGGAAACCTCCTGTGAGAGAAAGTCCTTTTGAATTTTCCAGTTTTGGAGAAGGACAATTCCAAATGGATGCAGCATATGCAGGGTCTGAGTTTGTCATCCTCTGACAGCACAAGCCCAAAGCCACCTATGGCAGGTTCACCATGGCAAATCTCTTGCCCCACTGCCTCTGCCTGTGTCAGTGTTGCAGGCTGAGGCTGGGGGAGGAGATGCCTTCTGCCTTGTCCCCCTGTCCCTGCCTTGCCTGATCCCTGACAAGTAGAATTGTGCCAGACAAAATGCGGTCTCTGGTGCATCTGTGCCAGCCAATGCCTTTGAGTTGAAAGCCTCCATCAAAGCCTGTTGTTGTTCCTTTGCCATTTTGGGGCATGTCATGATAGGAGAGTTGAGATTTGAAGAAATAGTTGTGCTGATGCAGAAAAAGGGATCAGATGCCCAGGCCCCTTTGCTCAGGATTAGTTCTGCCAAATCCTGGGCAGAGGCCCTTTGGAATGACTCCTTAATTGGTGATATGCAGTTGGAATGCTTAATGCAGCTAGGGAGAAGTATTGCTCAATAAGTAAGGAGACATTTTTGCTGGATTAGTTCTGGAGTGGAAATGAGCTGTATCATTACTCCTTATCTGGTGTGCTTTTACAAATGACCTGTTCCATCTACAGGGATAAAGAAATACAGATTTATGCAAGGTCTTCTTTTGATGATCTGCCCTATGCCATTTCTACCAAGCGAATTTGGAATTGTTTTTAACTGCAATGATCAGAAATGTTTGGATGTAGGTCTTATGTTGGGTTTTGGGTTCTCTGCAGGAAAGAATGCAGGGAAAAAACCCATGAAGCAAAACCCATGAAGCAATAAAGCTTCGCAAAAACAGAATGTTTGCAAGCCAGTGTGTCCCCTACAGATATGGGCTCCTTGAATACTGGGGACAAGCAATGGGGAGGGCAAAGCATCTTTTACCTCTAATGTGGGTTGCCATCATTCATGAGCCTGCCCTTCCTTTGTTGCAAAAGGAAATAAAAGCAACCAACAAATGCCAACCCAGAACTGAGTGGGTGTTACAGAAACAAGTGCCATGAAATCTAGCGTTGGAAAGGAATGATTTCCTAGGTGTAATTGTCAAATTCTGGAGACCACTGTGGGTTGCCAGCTGTTTGGAAGGAAAGAGATCCCTAAGTAGTGGGGTGGCAATGAGAAACACATAAGCAATGCAGTAGAAGCTCTCTTTCCTGGCTTGCTAGCACCATACTGTTCAGAGTAATTAAAGTGATACTAATTTCCTGAAAAATAAAAGCAAAGCAATTTTCTGAATAACTAAAAAGACCCCTTGGTTGCCTCATGCATTAGATGTATTGGTTCTACAGGTGGGAGTTCATCTAACTCACTTGTTCCCTTGTGAGCATGGCTCAGCCTCCCACAGAGGTAAGGTGGGAGCTGGGCCACTCTCTGGTGGGAGGAAGGGTCTTGTGCCAGCCTGGAGAGCCTGTGCACATTGCCAGGGAGCAGTTGTGCCCTGCAGGTGCCCCCTGCCATGAGCTGTGCTGCTGCCAGTGCCCCGTGGAGCTGTAGGGCTGCTGAGCTGTGGGGCAGGGAGAGGAGCAGGAGGCTGCATGTGCAGCTGAGCCATTGCTGGGAAGCATAGGGCTCCCTGCTGTCCCAGAGCAGCCCAGAGGCCATGGAGTTCCCCTGGTTACTCTGCGAAGTGGCTCAGGGTGTGCCCCTGGCCTGCCTCACGTGGCTGCTGTTACGTGCATGTTTCCCTGTGCAGCTGTTTAGAAGTTTTGAGGAAATGTGTTCCATGGTATATGGAGCTTTAGATGCTTTAGCTTTGCATCTCAGCCTCTGTTCTATTTTATGTCTCCACATTGCAGGCCTGACTAGGTTCATGTTTTCCAAGTTGTTCCAGCCATCTCCCTCCATGCTCCTTCCCTCTAAACCGTTGCCTCCCATCCAGAAGAGCTCTCCTTCTTCTAAACCAATTAAAATCTGCAGTGTGGAGCAGGAGGGTGGGAAAAATGGCAGCAGCACCAGTGACAGTAAGAACAAGCAGGAGCTGGATTCAGAGGGAAAAATGCATAAGGTAAGAAGACCAAGATAAGTCCATGTGATAGATTTTCAGATTATGTGCTGCAGGCAGAGTTTTGAGACTTCTTCCTATGGTGTGAGGCAAGGGAAACCCCTGAGTAAAGGAAGGTCTCAGCTGGACTCTGCACTTCAGGCTGTCTTTGCAATGGGTGTGTAGTGCAGATTTCAAGTCCACACTGTGTATCTATAGCAGGAGAGGGCTTTGAATGGTTTCTGGGCTCTGTCATGGTTGCTCCTCTGTCTTGTAGCTGAGGAAACACCAACAAGAAGGCAGCGCTGCTAAAGTTGTCTGCTCCAGCTAAGCAATCCTCCTGCATTCAGTAACCCATGGGTATCTGTGAACCATATCTATGTCGTGGTGGTAGTTTCCATCAGCTCTGTCTGGTGGGGATGGAAAAAGGAGTTTGCTGGAACAGGCAGTCCTGCAAAGTCAGTTCCAGGTTGATGCAGCATTTGAGTTGTACAGCCATGGCCTCCTACACAGTTGTCTCTGATGCTATTTCTAGATTTCTTCAGCTTCTGGGCAGCTGTGTGCTCTGGCATGGCTTTGTCCAGAAGGAAGGGATGGGAGGTGACCATGGGGAGAGCAGCCCCAAGCCCAGGCAAACGATTGTCTTTGCAGCAGGGCCAGCACCTGCAGTTGTTCTGGGTTTGCCATGGGGTGCAGGAGGAGGCAAATGAGCAACAGCTCTGGCAAACAGAATGTTCAATCAAAGGCTGATGTACTTGATTCCAGCCTTGCTGAGGAAGGGCCCAGTGTATCCCTGACAGGATGTGGTCCTTTAACTGTAGTTTGAAGAGGACTTGATTTGGGGCTTTAGTTGTGCCAGAAAGGAAGGGACACTTAAAGAATGGTGTGCACCTGCCCCTCCTACCTCCACCCTCCTTCCTGGTCATGGCATGGGGGCCCTGGAGCAACTTGGGCAAGCAGAGACCTTGCAGAGAGCAGCAGGGCAGGGAGCTCTGCTGAACTTCCTAAATGCCAGTGAGCCTGAGATGATGGAGGTGTGGGAGCTGGAGAGCACGGAGCATCGCGAGAGCTCAGCAGCTTCTGGGCTGAAAGGCTGCTGGGCAACTGTAAGAGGGAAGGGCAGCAGCAGAAGAATTGAGGGGTTTGAGAAAAGCAGGTTCTGACATCCTGCAGAATGGCTTTGTGGGGACTTGGTTGGTGATCAGCACTGGCTGTGAGGTGCCTAAGGGGCAGGGAGAGAACAGTGGTCTAAACCCATTCCCATACCATCCAAAAGGCCAGTGGAGGCAGTGGCACTGCAGAACATGCTGATGCTAACCATGTGGATTCCAGCTGGGAGTGTAGCTGCAATTGCAGACAAATGAGCAGGAAGAGAGAGGTGGGAAATTTGGGAGATGGTCTCTCCCTCACCAATTCCCTTTCCTATGCCACCCTTCCCCTTCCTAGGACAATCTGCTATATATGATATTGACTTTTCCTGTCAGGACATGTGTAACTGTCTTGAGTCATGAATGAGGGCAAGGCTGGATGCTATATTTGAGCACTGTGTACCACTCTTTCCAGGCATCCTTGCTGTATCCCAGAGGTGGGGATATGAAGAAGGGGTCATTGGGGCTGCCTTTGGTCCCCCCTATACCCAAGGCAGTCAGTCCCAGTGTTGGCAGTGCTGCAGGGTCTCTGCTCAGCTCTGTGCAGCTGGATGTCCAAGAGTCCCAGGAGATGAGGTAAGCCAAGGTGTCTGCTGCTCCCCTCTGCAATTCAGCTCCCTCTTGCCATCTTGTGAGGTTCCTTTGCACAGTCAGCTCTCTCCCATGTACTTAGGGAAACCTCTGTGTATTCACCATGTGGCCCATCTGTGATGATCCAGCTCCATGTCAAACCCCACACCGCATGTCACAAGGGCAGAGGTGGTGGTGGTGGGGAAGAGGAGGCAGGGCTTAAAAGCATCTGAAGATGGGTCCTCTGCTGGGCTTGGTATTGATTCCCTCTGTAATGTTTGTGGTGTCATTTGGGAACTGTATTGCATGGGTCTGTCTCCTGAAGATGATAGAATACTATAATCCGTGACTGCCACCTTCAGCACCCACAAGCATATGCTTGTAGAAATATTGGCTGCTGGAGAGGGGTCTGCGAATTCTAGTATTGCTTTTTTTACTTTTAACACGGGGTGCTGTTGTTCATGTTGCAACATTCCTTTGTTGTAAAGAGAAATATAAACAGCACATAAAACCCAATCCAGAACTCAGTGGGAGTTGCAAATAGAAAGGCCATGAAATCTAGCTTAGGAAAGCAATTACCTCCTGGGAGTTATTGTCAGATTCTGGACATCTCTGTGGGTTGGCATCTGTTTGGAAGGGAAGGGATCCCAAAGACAATGTCAGGCATAACTTCTATCTTCCTTGGCCTCCACTGTGAACTGAGATTCCAGGGAAGTTTTGGGTTATAGATGTACGATTTAATCAGTGTTTAATATAGAGGCCTGGATTTAAAATCCAAGAGGTCATGGTGCTAGAGAAGAGTTCTAGCACTGTACCTGATGGAAAGATTGGTTTGGAAATGTGTGATAAAATGTAGCTGTCATGCTTATCTGAGTTAGAAAGAAGGATAAATAAGAAGAAAGAAGGACTCAGGAGTATCATTCCTATTGAAGAGCTTAGGTAGGGCTTTAAAAGTGCAATCTGAATATCCTTGGCTATCAGCTGAGTTGGATAAAGTAGTTTTCTTATTCAAAAAGCAAGGAGGGGGAATATCCTTCTCAGAACACTCCAGTGCTCTGACCACATGTAGCACGAGACTGGCACCAGCGCAAGGCATGAGCAGGCAAAGCCAAGCTTTGTCAGCAGAACCAAAGTAGCTGCCCTCCATACAGACTCGTGTCTCAGCTTAGCAACCTTTGCTGCTTCAGAGAGGCTGTAGGAGCCCCCCAAGTTTCAAAAGGAGAGACACCACAATTGGGGAGTTATGATGCAAGTTGGAGAATGACTGCTGTGTTTCAGCTGGAGCTTGGCCAGCTCTGTCTGACTGCAGCAACTGAAAGCTTAAGGACAATTAATCAGCTTTGCATCTTGTTGGCTTGATGTCTCTTGCATTTCCTCCTTCATCAGAGTGAACAAGCTAGGAAAGATTGCCTCCTCTCATGCTACACCTCTTCCCTCCCTTCTCTTTCTCCCTCCTCATATGTACTTTTGTTCTCCCTTTCTCAAGGCCAAGACCGAGCGGCAGCATCAAAGAGAAGTCTGAACATGCAGGTAGGTACAGGGCATGTCGGTCCTAAAATGACCATTGGCATATTGAATCAGAGGTGACATCTTGAAAACTTGGTTATGAACCATGGTTTTAAGAATTTCTTTAAATTTGTTTCAATTCCTTGATGGCCTCAGTGGACTGTCCCAGAGCCCAGTTACTGGGAGTGCGCTCCGGTGGTACAATGAAAATTCCTGCATTGTGAAGTGTTGAGTGGCAGGAGCTAGAGTCGTACTTTGGGGCACTGGAATTGTAGTGTGGGAAAAGAAAACATTCTTCTCCATCCTGCATTTGGATTTTATCTCCCTGCAGCCTTTGTAGTGTTGCAATTAGGAGAGAAAAAGAAGGAAATCCTCATTTAGCAGGAAATGAGAAATGTTCCCTTTCCTTCCTCCTGCCCTTCAAGGAGAAAACCTTTCCTTTGGGCAATTTCTCAGCTGGACTCTTTGAGATCTAAGGCAGATTCATGGACACCGCCTGGTTTTGCACAGAGGGAAATCAGGAAACCTCCTATGACAGAAAATCCTGTTGAATTTTGCATTTCAGGAGAAGGAATCTTCCAAATGGATGCAGCATATGCAGGGTCTGAGTTTGTCATCCTCTGACAGCACAAGCCCAAAGCCACCTATGGCAGGTTCACCATGGCAAATCTCTTGCCCCACTGCCTCTGCCTGTGTCAGTGTTGCAGGCTGAGGCTGGGGGAGGAGATGCCTTCTGCCTTGTCCCCCTGTCCCTGCCTTGCCTGATCCCTGACAAGTAGAATTGTGCCAGACAAAATGCGGTCTCTGGTGCATCTGTGCCAGCCAATGCCTTTGAGTTGAAAGCCTCCAGCAAAGTTTGTTGTTATTCTTTTGCCATTTTGGGGCATGTCATGATAGGAGAGTTGAGATTTGAAGAAATAGTTGTGCTGATGCAGAAAAAGGGATCAGATGCCCAGGCCCCTTTGCTCAGGATTAGTTCTGCCAAATCCTGGGCAGAGGCCCTTTGGAATGACTCCTTAATTGGTGATATGCAGCTGGAATGCTTAATGCAGCTAGGGAGAAGTATTGCTCAATAAGTAAGGTGGCATTTTTGCTGGATTTATTCTGGAATAGAAATTAGCTATAGCATTAACCCTTACTGGTTGTAGTTTTGTAATTGTCCTGACATCCTACAAGGGAAATAAAATCTTGGTATGAGGCACTTATTCTTCCCCTACTGCTTGGCTGCTACATGATTTTATCCCCTGTGAAGCCATGTAAAGAAATAGTTCTAAGAGCTGTGTTGGAGAGTATTTGAGAATGACCCGCCATTAGACAAAATCTAATTTGTCAGTATCTGCCGTGATCAGAAATTTTTTGAGACAGGTCATATCTATGTTGGGCTTGGGTGTTTCTGCAGGAAAGAAGGTAGGGAATAAAGTCCTCCAAGAGTGAAGTAGAACAAAAGTGAAACTTCTGGATGATCTCTTTATTCCCTTCAGTGAGGGGCTTGCATATTCCTGAGGACATCTAATTGGGAAAGCAAAGCTTCTTTTGCATCTAACATGTGGTGCCAAAGTTTGTGTACCAGCAATTCCTTTGTTTTAAAGAGAAATAAAGAAAACACAGAAGTGTAAAACCTAAAATAGAATTGAGTGGGAGTTACAGAAGCAATGGCCCTGATAACAGGATTGGAAAACAATCACTTCCTAGACAGTGTCAAATTCCAGAGACCAGTGTGAGTTTCCAACTCTTTGGAAGGAAATGATTCCTGGAGTAGTGGGGAGGCAACAGGCATAGAACCCATCTCTCCTGGCTTGCCAGCTCCACATTGTTCAGAGAAATTCAAATTATGCTAGATTCATGAAAAATAAAGAAACAACAAATGTTTGCAGTCAAAAAAATAAAGTTTGAATTCGCTACCCATTAGATGAGTTGATTGTAAAGGAGTGAGTTCAATTAACTCACTTCTTTTCCTGTACTTGATCTACAGAACCTTCTGAGTCTACGACACAAAACCAGAGGATGAAGGGAAAGAGCTCTTGGTGTGTGACAGGAGCTGGGATGCCTCTGCTCCCAAGGAAAAACGATGAATTGCTCAGATTGGAGACCTGCATGCGGAAGCCCAGCGTTGGGAATGGAGGTGTGGGCTCCCGGCCGGCTCAGGGGGCCTTGGCCCAGGAGCCCCGGCAGAGGCAGCTGAGCAGCGCTGTCCCCAGGGTCACTGCCAGGGAGGAGGACAAGGGGAAGGACCAGCATGGCTCAGCCTCCCACAGAGGTAAGGTGGGAGCTGGGCCGCTCTCTGGTGGGAGGAAGGGTCTTGTGCCAGCCTGGAGAGCCTGTGCACATTGCCAGGGAGCAGTTGTGCCCTGCAGGTGCCCCCTGCCATGAGCTGTGCTGCTGCCAGTGCCCCGTGGAGCTGTAGGGCTGCTGAGCTGTGGGGCAGGGAGAGGAGCAGGAGGCTGCATGTGCAGCTGAGCCATTGCTGGGAAGCACAGGGCTCTGGGCTCCCTGCTGTCCCAAAATGTTGATCTAAAAGCATACAGGTTTAGAACCTGGGACTACTTTTAGGAACCAGAAAGAAGATGTTTACTAAAATCAGCATAAGGGCAGATAAGAATCTCTGTCAAGAGCAATCTCCATCTCTGCCCTTCTCTATCAAACACAGAGGCTCTCCAGCAACCAGGGGCTGAGGCAGCAGGTTTCAGTCTGCTGGGCCACAGAGTAATGTCATGTCTCCTTCCAGGAGCCCATCCACTGGGAGAGGGTCTAGGCATATGTACCTTGCTGCTCTCATGCACCATCTCTGTGCCCTGTTAGAGCTCTGTAATCTGGAAGCTGTCTTGCCTGTTGCCAAGCATGACATTTTTGGGCAATTGAAGTGTGCCAGAGATTTACAGGAACCTTTGCTTCCAGTACCAGGCCTCCCACTGAGCCAGCTCAAGGAGATGGATCATCCCAGCAGTCCTGGTCTAACAAGTGACAGAGACCTGAGAGAGGGCTTTGGAAAGGTAAGGGATAAGAACAGGGATGAGCAGACTTCCATTCCAGTGGCTGTTTAGTGCTTGGCCCAAAATGCCTCTGAAAACCATGATCCTCCACTCTTGGGGGTTGGGGATTGTCTTGGGAATATATTTGACGGCTACTGAGCAATTGCTTGGCTACTTCCAGTGGTGCCAAAGTCACTGCATGGAGATGGTGCCAAGGTCATGCCCGAAGCATTCTTTATATGCAAAGGCCATTTTAGAGAAGTTCTGATTGGCAGAGCAAACTGTAAACCAGTGAATGTGGGCAAAGGGCACCCTCAGAAGCAGAGAAGCAAAGATGCTAACGTTGAGTATAAGCAAGGCTTCAAAATAAAAACGGGACAGATTGATGTCTCCTGGTTACCTTTCTGGCTGTATCTCACAGCCCTCTCATTCTCACATTTTCTGCTCCTTAATATCCATGTTCCTCCAAATTGTTTTCACATGACTCCCTCCTCCTTTTGGTCTCCTGGTCTCAGAGACCAAGTCGTTGAGAGTCCTTCAGAGCTCAGTCTTTCAGAAGCCAGGAAGTGACAAACAGCTACACTTCCTGGCCATAAGTGTTAAGCATCAGCTAATTACCCCTCCTTGCTGCATATTGCACATGGCTTTTATTCTCCTGCCCTGGCCTGTAGGAGCTGAACTGCAGCTCTTCCTTTGTCTTGGAGCATTCCTATGACTTCCATGTTTCAAGTAGGGTTTCCTGTCACAGTTGGAGCAGAGTAAGGCTGTGGCACTAAAGTGTTCCACCTCACTGTGTATAATTGCCAAGGTGAGGATGGGAGACATTCTCCTGAAACTATTGGAATGCATATGGAGCTGGATTAATGTCTGTGGCACTCTGTGGACTCTATGCTCCCAATGAGATGATGTGCCTGGTTTGTGTGTCTCTGCTTACAGTCTGTGATGTATTTCCATTGCAACTAGGTTCGTTCTTCATTGTGCAAGTTGGCTGAAAAGAAGTTAGAGCAGAAGAAAACTGAGATTTTTGAGAATGAGATGAAGAAGAGGAATGAAATTTTATCATCCTTAAAGCTGCCTCCACTGAGAGTTGAGCCCAGGGATGCAGCTGAAGCAAGTAAGTGGTGTCTACACTACTGGTCCTTTTTGAGCTCTTCCTTACCCTCTGCACAGTGTTGCAATCAGACTGGGGGGCTGTTGCACTTGCATCTGAGTGGAAGCTTGCATAGGAATGATTTCCATTTTGCAGAGAAAAACACAGAGGCATTAATTGTCTTGCCCATGGCCTCACTTAGTAACAGAGTATCAGCTTCCCACCTTCACCTCTAAAATCTTTCAGAGTAGAAAATTCAGTCTTGGAAAGTCGCCTGCCCTTCAGACTCTGTTCTGAAGAGCAGCTTCCAGGCAATGTGAATGCAGAAGAATGCTTTTCCACCAAGGTGCAACCTGGAAGAAACCAAATTCAGCACCTTCTGATGAAAAGACCAGAGATCCTTCTCGAGCCACTCCCCTCCAAGGAGCTGGCACTGTAGAGCTGTGCTGAAGCCCTGAGGCAGTGCTTCTGTTGTAGCCCCAGGAGCAAGCAGCATTCCCCAGTGAATCCCGGCTGAGGGGCTCTGGCTGCAGCGCTGTGTGCGCTGCCCCGAGGGCGGCAGCAGGGACCTTCGGGGGCAGCACTCAGCCCCAGGGCACCACCCAAGCTTATCTGCACTTTCTTTTGGGAACTTGCCCAGCCTGCCTCTGAAACAGGAAAACGAAAGCATAGCAATACTGGCTTCTCCTTGTTTCTTAGGGGAAGCATCACTGCAGTTTGATTTTTAAACTGGAAGAAGGTAGATTTAGATTAGATATTAGGTAGAATTTATTTTATAATGAAGGCAATGAAATGCTGCAAGGGTTTTTCCAGAGAAGCTGTTGTTGATTTATCTATGAAGGTGTTCAAGGCCAGTTTACATGGGGCTCTGAGGAACCTGATCCAGATGAAGATGTTCCGTTTCCCAGGGGTTGGACTAGATGGTGGTTAAAGGGCCTTCCCACCAAAATTGTTGTAGGTTTTCCTGGGTGATTGTATGATCCTTGTCCCATACTAGCGTGCCAGTGTTCTACTTGAAGTTCTTTGGGATAACACAGAGATGTTACCCAGCTCCAGCAAATTTTCTGGCCCTTTCCATAGTGACCCTGTCCAGCACCCTCCACTTACAAGCTCCTCTTTGGTCCCTGCAGGCCTCAGCCAAGCAGCTGTCAATGGCACAGCTTCCAGTGTGCAGAGAAAACACCCTGGTAATGCCTTGAAGAAGAAGGTCTTGAGGAAGCAGGACAAGATGCCCTTACTGCTCACTATGCCCATCATCCAAGAGGAAGGCAGTGTCCCATGCAACTCCTCAGGTAAGTCTGCTCTGTGGCAGCTTTTTCCCATATAGTTATTTCCTTGCAAAAGGAGCACAAAGTGCCTCCTGCCTCAGCCAGCACAACTGGGCTCTTTGGTCAATAGTCTGTCCGGGAATGAGCACCAAATCCACTTTTGAGTTCCTACAGCTTGGTTGTCTTGCCGTAGTCGGTTCTTAGAGATGCATTGGAAAGTTGAGCTGAATAAAGTAGAGGTAAAGGCGTAAGCTCGGGCTTTTGTCCATCCTGATAATCCGAACTACAGCGCTGGTGCCAGGAGACAGCTGTAAGTGCAGAGAGGAGCTGGGGGCAGTGTGCCAGGGTGTGCTCACTGTGCACCTACGAGTACCACCACCATCAGTTGACCACTCCCCATCGGGGCCCTCTGCCTGTGCTGCTGTCTGGGTCTGCAGCCAGCTTTTCTGCTATCCCAGTAAGGGTTGTCTCTGCATGGCAGTCAGTGCCTTGGTGCAGTCGTGCTGCTGCTCCCTGAAGCGATCAATGGCTCCTGGCTGCCACCATCCCATGGCCTGCAATTCCAAGAGGGAACAAGCAGTGCCTCCTGTGTCACTGCAGCCAAACACAGTGGCTGCTGGTAGGAGGTGACAGTCAGGAGGGGCTGCCTGGTGCTCCAAGGTTGCCTGTGCTATCATCCCAACTAGGGTGAGATAAAAAGAAGGGAGCAAGGAATAATAATTGGAATGCTCTTTTCTACTGATGCTACTTCCACGTTGAGAACTGACCAGAATTGAGCCTGGGTTGTTCCGGCTTGGCTTGGTGCTGTGGCAGGGCAGCTGCAGGAGTTTCCTCAGGGAGTTGCAGAGTGCCTCAGTCCTCAGGGCTGGGGGAAATGAGGGCGTGGGACAAGAGAGGCCCCTGGGGGGTTCCCTCTAGGTGTAGCCATTCCCACTGGTCGTCCCTGTCTGGCAGGGAGTGGGAGCTCTGCGGCCTCAGGAACCTGCCGCTGGCTGTGCTACCTGTGGCACTTGGGAGCTGGCACTGTGTGGGCAATGGTCAGGTTTAGCCTGGAGCTGTGCCCAGCTGGGGGGGCTGGGAGAAAGCAAGGAGCCCAAGGAGGCAGACAGCAGGGAGGTGTGTGAGGCAGTGCCAGTTTGCAGCACATGGAAGCCTGGCTGGGAGCTGGGGCTGCAGGCCGCTCCATGGCGGGGTGCCTTGCCCGGGGCTGCAGCGCTCAGGGCTGACCCTCTCCTCACAGTGACCTCGCAGACGGCCACTGGTGCCGAGCGCCGACAGGAGCTGCTCCGTGAGCGTGGGCACAAGGACACAGCCTCTGCTGACCCACAGCAGTCCTTGCTCCAGGCACTCTCCTGGCTGGGCAGCGATGACTGGTAAGAAAGGCCCCGGTCACTCTGTCTCCCTCTTAGCGTTAAGGAAGCTTACAAGTGGATCTTGCCAGTGCCTCTGAGCCCCGACAGCCCAGAGGGCAAAGGACTCTGCTGAAACCACTCCAGAGCAGTGAGAGGATCAAGATTTGAGAGCAGCCTTTGCTTGGCCTCGGTCTGCAGCTGTGCTCCAGCTGCTGCCGCTCTGTGCTGCTCCCTCGCTTTGCCTGCTGCTCCATGGAGCTGCAAAGGAAGTCTTGAGGGAAGAGAGGAAGCTGTGGGATGAGATGATTTGCTGGCTGAAGGCAGCAGCAGGATGGCAGCAGTTTTGAGTGTAGAGATTTGGGTGCCTTGGGGCACTGGCCCAGTGGGACTGAGTAAGATTTCTCTCTGCTCCCAGTGCTGACAGCAATGGCAGGTGACAGGGTCTCCCTGTGACCTCCTGCATGTGAGTCCCAGAAGCAGCTCCAGGGAGTCACTCTTTCTGAGAAATGGACTGATTTGTGCTTTCAAATCCCCAGCCTGTCTTTACTCCTGAAAGGCTCATGGCAGAAGGGAAGGAGAAAGCAATGAAACCCTCTAGGAATCTTGGACTTTTTGAATTCAACTTTTTTCTTCTCACTGCTTCATATGGGCTGGAGGTGTTTTGCCAATACTCAACATGTGTCCCACAATTAGACAAAGAGATAAGGAGGCCCAGAGGTGATAACCCTACGAATGTTAGGTGATGCTGGTTAAATTTTTGGTGATATTGGTTGTGATGTTGGGGTTAGCATAAACTCACTGTTGGATGCTTCATTCACACAGGGGTACAGACTCCATTCACACTGGGATAAGCATGAAAAATCTGCCACATGCATCTCTTTGTGCAGTCACATTTGCTTTGCAATTCTCTTCTGCTTCCTCTTCCCCCTTTTTGTTTAGTGCCCTTTGAGGTACAAGAGAGCTTCTGCAGGTGTGGGGAGTCCTGGTGACTCTCAGGGGTGCCCATGGGATCGGTCACCAGCCCTGTGCTGCAGCCCTGATGCCTCACACACCTTCCTGTAGCTCAGGGCTGCCTTGAGCAAGTGCTGAGAGGCAGAGTTGTTTACACCTTTTAAATAACATGTTGCTGTAGTGGGCATTGTTTTTGGTAGGGGATTCTGGGAAAAGGCAGAGTTTCAACTGTTCTTTCCCAGGCGTGGAATCTTATGGGACACCCTGCTGCTCCTTTTCTGGGGAATGTGGAGGTGGAGTGGAGTGAGTGAGAAACAAGCCTGGATTGTAGCATGGAAACTGAGCTCCAGAGTGCCAGTGCAGACTTTTATTGCTGAACTGCCTGCTGGGGATGAAAAAGAAGGAAAATGCCCCAATAACTGCCCAAGGGGATTGTGTCTTAGGGACAGGTATAGGGAGGTGACAAGAAACAGGAGCATGACCCAGTCTCACAGCTTCTAGGAAACTGTGTCATAGGGACTCCATGGGCCAGACATTTCAGAAAGGCTGTCTTGTAAAAGAGCCACAAATGAAGACACTGAAACCCCTCTATTTGTCTCTTGGATTTGTGTATGCTTTTGACAGCAACAACATCCTGCGGGAAGGAGCTCCACAATTTCATTAAGTACTCCTTGAAAAGCACCTCCCATTGTTTGACTGAGCTGCCAGCCTGGTAATTTCAGAGGGTGCTGCCTAGTTCTTGGGTGGAGAGAAAAATCCATCTTTTTGGTACTTGCCTTTCAGGGAGATGAAGGAGAAGGGACTGGTCAGCATCAAACTCCTGGCTGGGTCCCATTCAGAAGTCCTGCTTTCAAGGCTTCGTGACATTTGCTTGGCAGTTACCAGTGAGGTGAGAACACTCTTGTGAATTGTACCCTGTACTTCATACACAGTGTGTAGAGTAGCTATGTGCTTGTTCATCTCCATGTGTGCTCAGAGACTGCCTTCATTTCTCTTTTTAGATCTTGTATTTCTAATGTCTGTCAGGTTTCTATGGGATCTGTGTGTAGATGTAGTTGTATTCACTGGTAGGTCGGGTATCTGACACTCATCTTTGAGTGAGCTGCCATTATCATGAAATGTGCAAATGCAGAAAAAGATACTCTAATTATGTTATTTTCAGAGTCCTAGTCTCTGCCCGAGCTGTCATTCAACACTGCAAATTAGTCTGTAGGCCTGAGCGTGTGTTTTCTGTTTCCTGGCTGAGTGCTTCAACTGCTGGTGTTGCTTTTTTAAACAGGAGCACGTGACTCTTTTATCTTTATGACTGACGCCTTTATGGTTTGAAAGCAGCCCTTACTTTAATTTGGTTCTTTGTGTTTCAAAGTAAAGAGCCTAAAGGGAAAGCAGTTGACATTAAAGAAGGCTTAAGTAGATACTTTATGAAATTTCTTATTTTAAGCCTGTAATATGCAAGTCTGAGGCCAGATATTGGTGCCAGTGGAAGTGCCTTGCTGTGCATGTGCTCTTCTGCTCTTATTGTGCTTTTATGTTCCTCTGGACACAGTGGGATGTGTTGTCATTTCCTGAGTCATCTGTCTAAGGCAACTGGTTTTCTTTCCGAGGTCATTCTTATGTTTCCCCTCATGACTTCCCCAGGTGACCAACCTCCGCTCAAAGGTGTCCTACTTGGCCATTGTCACTCTGGGAGAGCTCTTTGTGACCTTGAAGAAGGACATGGACTCTGAGGTGGATGAGGTGGCTCGGGTCCTTCTGCACATGATGTGTAATTCACCAGAGTTTGTTGAGAAAGCAGCCAGTCACACCCTGGGGATCATGGTGGAGAATGTGACTCCTGCACGAGCAATGACTTCTCTCCTGGACAGTGGAGTCAAGTAGGTTCTTCTTTCAGTGATATTCTTCACCTTCTAGAGTACTTCTAGGTGGGGGAAGGGATGAGAGAAAGAATGGGAATGGTGGGAGGGAAGGGTCCTGTATCCTGCATCTTCTGTCAACTCAGTGACTGGATTCTCCAATCCACCTCATTTCTTTCCTCTTGTCCCCTATTTCTGCCCTCCCTCAGCCTATGAGTTCTCAGAATGAAAGTGCTGTAGAATATGGGAAGTTGGACGAGGCCAGGAGGATGATCAAATCCAGTTCCTGGCCTTGCACAGAGCCCCCCAAGAGTCACACCATGTGCCTGAGATTGTTGTCCAAATGCTGCTTGAACTCTGTCAGGCTTGGTGCTGTTGACCACTGCCCTGGGGAGCCTGTTCCAGTGTCCCAGGCACCCTGTGGGTGAAAAAGCTTTTCCTGATATGCAACCTAAACCTCTTCTGACTCATCTTCCCGCTGCTTCCTGGAGTCCTCCCAGTCTGTCAGAGTTGCCTAGATGTGGTGAATGGTGGGGAAGTGCAAGTGCCTGCAAAGGCTAAGGATAGAGCCTTGTGCTTCTGTGGGAAGAGGGACAATTGCAATTGCAGCTATGAGTGCTCTTTGATATTTCACTGCACTAAGCACAGAGGCCCTGGGAAAAAACATGCATCCTCATGATGCCATTAACTGGAGAAATAAGGAGGGTACTTGCTGGGGTATGGAGCACCTAGGGGAGAATGTGCTGGCTGTGACACAGCCTGCACAGCAGGTGCAGCTCCTGCCAAAGGAGTCCTGTATGACTATCCTGGCCATAGAGCTCTACTTTCTAATCAAACTGGTGTTTCATGTTAGCCTTGAGATGATGAATCACTGCACATACACCTTCACAGGCCCACTACTATGGAATAGCTGATGCAAATGCTGCCTTAAGTGTTTGTGCTGAGCCTGATAATTATCAAAAGACACTCTCTAGAACTGGACAATCTGGGTAAATTGATTGCCACACTTTCCCCATCTTTGCAATAGGATAAAACATTCAGATGTACCCCTTGCCAATCCTCACAAAAGAAACAGGCTGCATTGCTGCATATTCTGCAACTTCACGGCCCACAGTGTGTTTTCTCTGCATCTGTATTTTTCCAAAGCTCTGCAGATTTGGGGATAAATGGCTGGAATGAGCCTCAGTCCTGCTGCAGCTCTGTGTAATGGGTGCCCTCTGATAGGTTAGCATGAATGGTCTTTCATTTCTAAAGAATTCATATGTAATCTATTTTTTTATCTTTCTCAGTGGAAATTGTGGCAAAGACACTGAGTATCAGGTCGTGCAGGGAGACTGAATTCCTCCGTCTTCCTTGCAGACAGTCCTTGTGTCCAATGCTAATTTGAGTTTCTCTGAGGACAGAAGCTTCTACAGGTGTCTGAAGCTGCAGGGAGAAGCCAGGCCTCCTTCCCGCAGCAGTGGCAGGGAGCACGCTCTGGCCAAGGCCTGTGCTGCTGTTGCTCCTTCTCCCTGTGCCCCAGTGTTTGCTCTCCTCTTGCCAGGAGCCGCCACGCCCAGGTGCGGAAGTGTGCGGCGCAACTGCTGCTGTCCTTGATGGAGAAAATTGGAGTCACGAAGCTCGCAGGCACACCCAGGGCTGAGAGGCTGGCGCACGCGGCAGGGACGCTTGCTCAGGACTGCCACAAGGACACAAGGTAACCATCTTCATTTCACCTCCTGACACAGGAAAACTGTCTTGTGTCTGTCTAGAAAGGTAAAACCACAAAAGAGTGGAAACGAAAGGAAATATTAAGTTACCTCACGGTGTGGATAAGGGCCATAGAGGCATGGAATACCCGGAGTTGTATGGGGTCCATTGGGGCCATGGAGTCCAGCTGCCAGCCATGTGCAGGACATGCCAAGAGTCACTCCATGTGCCCAAGAGCATGGTCCAAACACTTCTCGAGCTCTGTCAGCCTTGGTGCTGTGACCACTGCTCTGGATTACCTGGGGAAATGACTGTAGTGGGTAAGCTGAGGTTGTCCAGCAAGAAGGAGCATTGCCAACTTCCTGTGACTTGAAGGATTCTTTCCTGAGATCAAAAGAGCTCAGATTTGGCAGTCAAACAGTTTTGTTTGATCTTAGGTGCACAACACAGAGCCAAAATGTTGCCTCATGTTCATCACTGAAAGACCCAAAGCAGATCTTTCTTGTTAACTTAAAACTTTTCTAGAAGTATTTCAGGGCTAATGTATTCAGTCTGTCTAAACCTCTTCTGCAGCTTTCTAGATTGCTGTTGTCTGTGGCTCAATGACCTCTAAATTTCTTCTGGAGGAAAACTGGTTTCCTAGTGGCAAAATCAACCCAAGCCACCCAAATCCCCTTACTTTGATGATTCAATTAATAGCTGCCAAAAATACAGGAGCAACTAGCTGCTGCTCTGCACACATATAGAATAGTCAATAGGAGGCCTGAGGTGTTTTGTGCTGGATTCTCTGCCAGTTAATGGAAGGCAAATTATTGAGCAATGGCAGCAAGGTACTTCTAATGGGATCTGACAACAAAGCAGATGTGTTTCACTTGTTCCCTGGGATCCTTTGATCCCACAGAAGCACACCCACAGTTTCAGAGTGAAATGATATTTTTATCTCACTTTGCTGAGTAGGTAATGCCATCTCATGCAAGGATTGCAACGGATGACATTAAGGTATCAGCCTCTTCTGTTAACAGGTTTCCTTTGTTTGTTCGATTTCCTTCCTTCCTTCCTGGAATCCTTCCTTCCTGGAATCCTTCCTTCCTGGAATCCTTCCTTCCTGGAATCCTTCCTTCCTTCCTGAAATCCTTCCTTCCTGGAATCCTTCCTCCCTTCCTCCCTTCCTCCCTTCCTCCTTTCTTCCTTCCCTCCTTCCTTCCTTCCATAGGCATTATGGACAGGAGATGGTGAAGATGTTGATAAATCATCCAAAATGTAAAATGCTTTTGGAGCGATCCATTCCTGCCTGTGACCTGGAAGATATTCTGAGAAGAATAAAGAAGAAAGTAAGTGCTTGGCAGGAGAAATGTCTCCTTTGTGCAAGTATAGCCACAGCTAATAGGACATCAAACATACCTAATCTGTCTTTATCTCATTCCCCTTCTGCTCAATCATTTTGCTCCTGGGAATGAGCTGTTAATCCCCAGCCTGTTCATCTGCAGACCACAAAGGAACTGATATTCTTAGGGGAAAAGTGGGGCTTTGAATATTTTGACTATTGGTCACAAAGAGGAAAGGGGAAGAGAAGAAAGTGGGTTTACATTTAAGCATAACTCCCCACCCTGCTGTCCCTGCTCTGCTCCCAGTAAAGCAATGAAGTGAGAAAAGTGCTTCTGAGGAGAACAGAGTCTTTGCAAAAGACACTGGAAGCAGTAGTGCCAAGAGAATTTCCAAAACTGCAGCAGATGTCCCAGTCAATCCTAATTGCTACAATTACCGTCTGTCTTTTGGGAATACTGCCCTGCTGTCAAGCCCTGTGGAGCTGGAAGAAGCTTGGTGAATCCAGCAGCATCCAGAGGAAAATCATTTGTCTGGGGGGGGACTTTCATTGTTTTTATCTACGTTATAGAAGGGAGCGTGTCCTTTGTGCACAAACAGGGAGAGCGAGTGTTGAACCAAATCACCTTCCAACAAAATTGGCCCACCCCAAAGAGTCCTAATTTTTCTGCTTTTTCCTATAAGATCTCTTGGTGCCTACCAGTTTCCATTATTGCCATTTATGCTCGAGACTCATGAATTGGGGAGTTTAAACTGCTGCTCACTATGGCAGCACCCATAACCTGCCTTGGGCTATTGCAAACAAAGAGTTGGCATCACTGAATCTCTGGTCTGTTTCCTTCTGTAGGTTTGCAAATATTTCCCTAAGCCTTGGTAGCAGTGATCCTGGTTCTAACTTGTGTTTTTAAGCAGACGGTTTCCTATTCTATATTCGAAATGTTGGTGGGGTTTCTCTGTGTCCTTGTAGGGGATGGAAGAGCAGAAGGGTGAACGCCCATGTGTCAAGAGCCCTGTGAAGATGAGGAGCCATGTCTCAAAGAAGCCCCAGGCCACATTTCCTTCTAGTCAACGGTACTGAGCACTTTTGTTAGATGTGACAAAGCACACAACAAGCTTGACATTTCTCTTCCTCAAGAAAATCTTTCTGGAGAGATGGCCTGTGCCACTGATTCTTTCCTTACCCTACAAATTTTATTTGATAAAAATGCCTATATCTGCATTAATAATATTTGTAGATTGTCTCCCGTAATGATTGTCTTGAAGTCCATGCTGTTTTCAGAGCCTCATGATTCTCTAGCTTGAAATCACATCATGAGTAAATCACCTCTGGATGTTTTGCTCACGATTATCTGCAGGTATTATCACCAACAAGCCATCATTTGCTTTTATTTTCCAGGGTGAAGTCGACCTCGGATGGACGCCTCCTACACCATCCAAAAGTCCAGGTCGCGTTGCCTCCAGCTGTGGATGAAATGGAGATGCTCCAGAAGCTTGATGATCTCCTGGAAGCCAAGGGGTTTGAGACACGGATGGAAGGAGTGGCACTCCTCCTAGACCTGTGCAAAAACAGCCCCAAGCTCATCACCACAAACATTGTCCAGGTATGTAGGGTATCTTCACTGTTCCTTCCCTTCAGCTCCTCTCCCAAGCCTGTAGCAATGAAGTTAATTCAGTCTGTCTTGGCACTACATCCTGCCTTGTTGGGACAGGCTGGTCCCTCTTACCCAGACAAATTTAATTCAGGTCCAGCATGCAGGACAAGTTCTTTCAGTCCAGCTGTATTTGTCTGGCAGGTGCCTATTGATGTTGTTCATCACATGATGACAGAATTTTCCACTGCTCTAACCTTTGCTGTCTCCTACTCCCAGCTGGGTTCAATGAAAGGAATCCAGCCACTGAAAGCATGGCAATTCTTCTCTTGATGAAAAATGGCTTTGAATGGGGAAGAGAAGTATCAGGCTGGGTTGGTATAACCCAAATGTTTTTACAGACATACTTCTCCAAACTCCATCCTGTCTTGCACAAACACAACTGTGGCTACTCGTTTCCATCCTTGTCTCTATTGCACTTGGTAAAGATGGTGTGTACCTCTCTTGGGCACTAAATGATCATTGCTACATCCCCTCTTCAAACAAGGACATTTTAATCCAGCTTTCTTGCTGCTTGTTCTCTTCACAGATTTTTGATCATTTTGTCCTGAGAATATCTGACACGCACAAGAGAGTGAAGCAGATGGCGCTGGACGTGCTGGCAGAAATGATAGCCATCCTGGAAGATGCCTTGAACCCCGTGATTGTCCGTTTAGTGGAAGGAATACTAAAGAGCCTGAACTCAAAGGATACCGGGGTTCATGCTGCAGCTGTGAAAGCGCTGGAAAAATCCGTTTCTCATTTTGGTAAGGCTGACATGGACTCTCCTCAACTGTGTCTCTGCCTCTCTGACACAAGAGAACACTGAGTGCCATGAGAGCTCTTGTTGCCCGTGGAACACTCCAGCTGACATCCACCAGAAGCTGTGGGGGTGCAGTCCTTAGGCACCAGTCCCCCAAGAGGCTTGAATGTGCATCAGCATTTCCCACAAGTGCCAGGAGCCCTTGGCTCTGTGCTACTTGTCTGGAGAGGAGGTCCTGGACTACAGCTTTGCTACAATTCAGAGGCAAAGGGGATTTTGGAGTTTGCTTGGACCCCATTAGAGTTCCCAAATGAATAGCTTTGCTGTTGCCATGAAGGGACACTGGCCCATCATGGCTCCTGCAGAGCAGCCCCCTGGAAGGCTCCACATTATAGGCAGTAGCTGCCTCTGTTCCACCTTTCCCATTTGTCTTCCTTTTTCAAATGGGACACTTATGATTCACCAAGTGCATTTCCTTAAAACAAACAGATAGAAATCCAGCTGTCAGTGATGTCTTGTTCCACATGTTGTTTTCATGGGGCAGGATGGCTGTGGCAAATACCTACACAGGCAAGGACTGCTCTAAATTCCTTTGTCACAGAGATTCATGTCAGCACTGAAAATGCTGCTCGGGAGAAATATGCCTGACAAATGGAGTGTTGAAGAGGCAGATCTTCAAGGGGAGTTTCCACTTTCTCCACCTCAGCTGCACTGCGAACTCCTGAACTGCCTGACTCTGTGCCTTTGTGTATCCCAAGTCTGGGCTTCTTCCTGTTTGCTCTGGAGTTCAAAACCTTTTCACTGCTTACGTGTGATTGAACTCTTGAGGTCCTTGATCTGAAATGTTTAACGTAGCTCCAGGTCCAGCAGACAACTTTGCATTGACAAATGTGAACGGAGAGGTTTTCTGTGGGAATTTAACCCCCCCTCAAGTAGGCTGGAAGGAAAGAAGTACATCAGCAGAAAATTACTTGATTTTATAAATTGGGGCTGCCCCTGCCCTTCCCCTCCCCACTCTCCTTTCTCCTAGGACCTCAGAAGAGTGAGCAGAAACGTGTGTTTCTCTTGTAGATAAAGTAGCA
Source organism: Cinclus cinclus (assembly GCF_963662255.1). Taxonomy (NCBI): domain Eukaryota; kingdom Metazoa; phylum Chordata; class Aves; order Passeriformes; family Cinclidae; genus Cinclus; species Cinclus cinclus. Next base: position 111,144,403 of record NC_085048.1, read on the forward strand.
CTGATGAAAGAGTTCAGCCACCAATGGAGTCAGCTGAGTGGCCAAGCTCTGCTGGATGTGACAGAGCGTATCACAGGTATGGCCTCTGCTAAGCCAAGAGGTCTCCCCAGGGAGCATTTCCAGGGCATTCCTGGCAATAGACAGTAGAGTAGCTGCTCCAAATCAGGAGGTGCTGAGCTTGTCCCTCCTGCCCAATGCCCATGGCAGCTGTGTTTGGCAGGTTTTCCCTGGCTGCTGCAGAGGTGTGCAGTACCTGGCACGGGGGTGGCGCTCGGCCTTGGGGCCGAGCTCTCACTGGGGCATCTCAGAGCCCACCTCCAGGAAAGGGAGGGGTTAAAAATACCCGAGCTGGCTCTTCTCTTGGGAGCTCAGGGTCATCTCTGGTCCTTTAGGGAAAATGTAGCAAGTGCTGTTTCAGGCAATCCGTTTGTTTTGTCCTCACAGAATTCTCATCTTGCTCTTGAAAAGTTTTGAGACTGAACCCTGCAGTGCCTGGGGGTCACAGCTTAGGTCAAAACTCAGCACCCAGATTGGGGGCACAGATTTGGTGCAAGGCAGCCTTTGGGGCCAGAGGGGCAGAAGCAGAGTGCTGAGGCTCCCTGCCTGTGCTGTCAAAGTGACATTGGACTGAGCATTTCAGGGTGTGCAAACAGTGTCTTCCTGTGTCAGTGCTGTCCAAAATGCTACAAATGCAGCTGATAATTGATTCCTCAGAGGAGCTTGCTATGTCAGCAACAGCCCAGGATTGGAAAAGTGATAATCTCTCTATATAGTGGACAAGATGATTTACAGCCTTGCTTTAACTGGGTCTAAATGCACTGCTAAGTGTGCCAGCATCTTTAAATGCAAGGTTTCATAGATGTTGTGTCTTCTTCAGCAATCTCAAATGCTCAGTGTTCGGTGATTGAGAATGTCAAAAGCGCTTGAAAGGGCATTGGGATAAAGTAGATGTCTAGAAAGAGGGTATTTAGTTTTGGAGATATTTTGATCTCTTCTTGAAATAATGGAAATAAACATAAATTAGGACTCTTTTAGGAAGAGCAGATGTTCTCTCTGAGATTTAGTGGGAACAAACAATGTTTTCTCAAGTTCCATTGTGATCAATGTCTTGAATTGGATTTTAACTGAAATTAACACCCATTTTGAAATGGATGCCATAACCCTTTTCCTGCTTGGCAGAATTGGTTTTGGGCACTTTCAGGAAGTGTTTAAATGTTGATGATTGCTGGTGGATTACGAGCATAGAGAAAATGAAGTCTCTTCCACCACAGAATAAGAAGTGGTTACTGCATAACATTTTGCCTGATCAGAAAATATGAATGGTGTCCAGAGCATTTCAGGTTTTGATGTCTCAGCCACATCTGCCATGCAAGGAGCCTGTTGGTTGTCAATTTTTTGCCTGTGTTTGACAAAGTTCAGTTCAGAAATTGAGCAGGGAGTAGGCTTCAGAGAGAAAGGGAGAAGACACTCGTGTTGTGGTTAAATTTCATTCATCTGTGTTGCATTTTTCTCTCTACATTCTACTATTGCAGTGCACATTGCAAGAAAAATGCCATTAACATTGGGAGGGGGAATGACATTAAAATGTGGAGATGCACAAATGCCACAGCAATGAGGTCTGGGTAATTACCTAAGACACCCTGAGGTTTGAAGCAGCTGTTTGTTGGAAGGCACAAAAGCATTGTGCCAAAGACAGCAGCTAGTCACTGATGTTTCTAATCCAGCTGTCAAGCAGCACCCATGTCTGGTGGGCTGGAGTTTGGAAGTGTGGTCTAATAGTGCCCTTTGCTGTGTGCCACTGAGCAAAGGGAAGAGCCAGATTGGATTCTGGCACTTTGACATCAAGGGTCACAAAGATGGAATTGTCCTTTTTCTTAGAAACCTTTCAATTGAATCTCCATGGTGCATTTCCAAATCTTCAGTGTGGGTTTAGACAACTTCCTAATGGAAATGAAAGGGAAGTTGACATTTTAGTCATTCTTGATGTTGAAACAGGTTGTGAAATGATCCAGTAAAGGTACAAGTTCTGCCACAGGTGCAAGTATTTGTTTGGAGACAGTACTCCTGAGGTGTTGGTGGTTCTATTTTGGGGAGGATCAGCTGCTTTGGCCATTTCTGGATCGTTGGGCTCTGTGTGCTATTTCACTGCTCTTAGCCAGAGAGGCTTCCAAGAAGCAAATCTTGAGGTGGATCCTTGTTTGCATTAAGGTTGTTGTTTCAGAAGCTTGTGTCTCTGTCCCGGCAGTGCTTGTGGAAGGGGTTTATGCCAGGAGCCCTGAAGTGGTCCAGCGCTACGCCCTGCCCGTGCTCTGGTCCTTCCTGGAGAACAAGGCGCTGCCTGTCCGCAGCGCCAATGTGCGCACGGTGGTCACCAGGCTCGCCTCTGCCCTCTACGAGGTGATGGGCACCAAGCTGAAGAAGCGTGCTGCCAGCCAGCCCCCACATGTCCAGGAAAACCTCTCCAGCATCCTGGGCTGGTGAAGGCTTGATGTTCTCCAGCAAGTTGACCAAGTGCTGAGATGGACACCTGCGGTTCTGACCTTTTAGCTGTGCCAAAATTGACAAAATACTCAGGAAGGGTGTGCATCTGCCCCTGCTCTCTCCACTGCCCTTCCTAGTCATGGCATGCTCAGGGGCCTGAAGACACTCTGGATTGAGGACAAAGTGAAGGACTAGCATGGCTCAGCCTCCCACCGAGGTAAGGTGGGAGCTGGGCCGCTCTCTGGTGGGAGGAAGGGTCTTGTGCCAGCCTGGAGAGCCTGTGCACATTGCCAGGGAGCAGTTGTAACCTGCAGGTGCCCCCTGCCATGAGCTGTGCTGCTGCCAGTGCCCCGTGGAGCTGTAGGGCTGCTGAGCTGTGGGGCAGGGAGAGGAGCAGGAGACTGCATGTGCAGCTGAGCCATTGCTGGGAAGCACAGGGCTCTGGGCTCCCTGCTGTCCCAGGGCAGTCCAGAGGCCAGGGAGTTCCCCTGGGAGCTCTGTGGAAGTGGCTCAGGGTGTGCCCCTGGCCTGCCTCCAGAGGGTGATGGTAGGAGAATGTTTCCCTGTGCAGCTATTTATGAATTTCCAAGAAATGTGTTCTATGAAATATGGAGCTTCAGATGCTTTAGGTTTGCATTGCAGCCTCTGTTACATTTTGTGTCTCCATTTTGCAGACCTGCCTGGCTCCTGTGTTTCCACCAAGTTTTCTCTGGACATTCTTTTGTGCATTTACCCACAAAGTCCTTTCCTGCTGTCCAGAAGAGCTCTTTCCTCCAAGCCCAGGAAGAAGCTGCTGCCTATCCAAAGAGCGTTTGAAGACAAGGATTTATGCATTAGCCTGTATAGTTCCAGATGTACATATGTTCTGATAGTTATCTGTAGGTTTCAATAAATATATTTTGATTCTATCTTAATAATTTTGTTGTTATATTTTTATTGTGTATATATTTGGTGGTATATTTTGTTTTTTTATATTTAATAGTTTTATATTTTTTTCCCATTGACATGCTAAGGATGGCCAGGTCCTTGAGACCTTGAGATGGGGAAGGGAGAGCTTCCCTGATTTTGTGAGTTTCTCTGGGAGGGTGGGGCCAGTGGGGGGAAGGAGGCCAAGGCCACGAGATTCGAAGCAGGTAAAGGAGGGTGGGGGGGCAGTTACTGGTACTCACCCCTTTTTGGCTCTGGAAGGAGGAAGGCAGCTGGAAAACCTCACCGCGCCATCCCAGTGCCAGATGCTGCCTCTTCTGGTGTTGGACCTCACAACCCTGCCAGGATGCTGTCCTGCTTCAGTTTGCTATCTCCAAGCATCCTGTTGGAGCACCGGGACCAACACTGCTCCAAGGATTCGTGAGCAGAGTCTCTCCTCCACCCTTCCTATCTGGGACACATCTGCCATCACCCCCAGCTCTCCTGCAGCTGTGCAGGGATCCTCACACCTGTCCTGTCCACTGGGAACCTGCCAGAGCTCACTGCCAATGGCGATGGTAACTGCACCAGGGGGGAAAAGAGCACACAACCAAAGGAACTGTGACTGGGTTCCTGTTAATTTCATAGTTATTGTTGTTTAGATTGGCCTTGTTATATATTTAGTAGAGAACTGTTCTTCCTGTCCCCCTATCTTTCCCTGAGAACCTCTTGATTTCAAAATTATACTGACTCAGTGGGAAGGATTTTACTTTCTCCATTTCAAGGGAAGGTCCTGCTTTTTCCCTAGCACACACCTGTCCATTCAAACTAGGATACGGAGCATGAGGTGCAGGGCTGATGTGTGAAAGCATGAGGATCTCCTCCAAAGTAACTTGTTTAATTGTCCATTTTATTACTTCTCTATTTACTCCACACTACTAAGGCAAGGCAAGCTTTGCTTGCAGGCAAAACAGGCATGGGATACACTAGGGTCCCTTGCAGGATCAGCAGGGCTGGCAGTGACAAAGCAGGCAATCTGCTCCATGGTGAGCCACTACACAGCCGCATCCCAATGTGGGTTTAAGTAGCATGGTATTATGGAGAACTCCTTTTCTGCATCAGATACCAAAAGAACGTCCACAGCTTCTGGTGGCAGTCAGCTGGAGCATTCCACAGGCAACACGAGCTCTCAAGGCACTCAGTGTTCTCTAGTGTCAGAGGCAGAGACACACTTGAGGAGAGTCCATGTCAGGGGTCAGCCTTCCCAAACTGAGCAATGGATGCTTCTGCCACTAACACTGACAGGAAATAAACAAACAAAATTTCTGTGCACACCAGGGCTACCTGTGGATTAAATTATTTCTGTTTCACATCCCGGCCAGAACAACATCGTGGTCAGAATATCATTGTTCCTAGATTCTCTAACACTAAAAATATTGCTGGAGAGTTTTTGTCATTCCCATAGATTTGGTGACATCCAGACACACTTAACAATCCATTTGGGTCCAAGTTCCATATTGCAGACGATGTCTTTGGGCAGCCTGCAAGTGTCTCAGCAGAGAATGAAAAGGGATGACAATACTGACACGATTTCTCTTTGCTACTTGAAATTTAAAAGCTCCGCTCCAGCCCACACTGGCAAAATTGTCAGAAGAGGCAATTCTTCCCCACAAAATGCTTCATCTCACTCAAACAAGAAAGCCACCAGCCAACAGTCTTCTTTACTCCTCCACTGCTTTATTTGGCTATTTCTCTAATAGGAATTAGCTTCATTTATTCTTACTTTGTTTCCTGTGTTCCACGGGGCGCGCGGCGGCTCCTCCGTTGGGTTCGCGGAGGCAACGGCAGAACGGCCGCGCGCTCCGGCGGCTCCGCAGCAGCAGCAGCAGCAGCAGCAGCAGCGCCTGTCTCGATCGGTTTTCCGCTCGAGTTCTCGCTCGCCCTCCGTGCCCTTCTCCCTCTCAGACTCCCTGTGATCCCGTTCGGTCCCGTCCTTGTTGCGCCTCTCCCAGCCCGGCTCATGCCGCGCCCCGCAAGGCGGCCGTGGGCGAGCCGGCCCCCTGCCCGCCCCTGTCGGGCACGCCGCGGTGCCGCCTCCGCGGGGCTCAGTCCGTACCGCCTGTGGCACCTTTTGAAGAGCCTGTGGGCGAGCTCCTCGCTGCACTGGTGGCGGTGGTGGAGCAGCACCGTCTCTTGGCTCCGCCTGGCGCGGGGCCTGGCGCTGGCCCGGCCCCGACCGAGGCCCCTCCCGCGGTTCCGCCCACAGCTGGCCCGCAGCCGCCCGGCTCCCGCCCCGCCGCCGGCGCATTCCCCCGAGCGAGCCTCGCCGCCCGGCAGTTCGGCCGCCGGCCCCGAGGCGCCGGAGCCCGGGGCGGCTCGGGAAGCAGCGGCGGCCGGGGCGGGCGGGTGCCCCGGGCAGAATGACGAGAGCGCGGTGCCGTCCGCACGGGCGGAGAAGCCTCCCCTGGAGCAGCTGTACCGGGAGGGCCCGCTGCTGGGGAGCGGCGGCTTCGGCAGCGTTTACGCCGGGACCCGGCTCGCCGACGGCGTCCCGGTAAGAGACGGGGCCGGCTCGGAGCGGGGAGGGGGGCGGCGACCGGCGAGCGGCGGGCGGCGAGCTGAGCCCTCCGCTCGCCTTGGCTTGCAGGTGGCCATCAAGCGAGTGTCCCGGGACCGCGTCTTGGAGTGGGCGCGGCTGGTGAGTGAGCGGGGCCAGCGGGAGCAGGCGGCGGGGCGTGGCGGGCGGGGTAAGGCCAGGCCCGGCCGGGTGGGAGCCGGGACGCTGCGATGGGAGCGAGCGTGGAGCGAGCGGGGGCCGCGCAGCGTCCCGGGCCATGGGCAATGGGAGCTGCGGTGGCGCCGGGCAGGGGGTGGCGAAGGCGAGCGCAGCATCGGCGCCGCTGACGGCATGGCGGCTCCCCCGCAGCACGACGGCGCCCTTGTGCCCCTGGAGCTGGTGCTGCTCTGGATGGCGTCGTGGCCCGGCTTCCGCGGCATCGTGCGGCTCCTGGACTGGTTCGAGCTGCCCGACGGCTTCGCGCTGGTCATGGAGCGTCCGGAGCGCTGTCAGGACCTCTGGCACCTGCTGCACGCGGGGGGGTTCCTGCCAGAGCCCGTGGCGCGGGCGCTGTTCCGGCAGGTGCTGGGGGCCGTGCGGCACTGCACCAGCCGCGGCGTCCTGCACCGCGACATCAAGGCCGAGAACGTGCTCGTTGACCTGGCCACCGGCGAGGCGAAGCTCATCGACTTCGGCTGCGGCACGATCCTGCAGGATGGCTTCTACACCCAGATGGCCGGTGAGCCCAAAGCCGGGGCCCAGCCGGGCAGTGGAGCTCCTCCCCTTTGCTTCCACGGGTGAAACACACAGGGAGGGAGGGAGGGGTAATGCTGCTTCAGCCGGCTGCAGCCAAGTTGCATTTTGGCAGGAGGTGGCTGGGAGGGAGCAATCAACATTGGCCTGATGAGCTGTGCCCGTGTGCCATAGGAACGCGGGAGTACTACCCACCGGAGTGGATCCTCTTTGGCCGCTACCATGGCCAGCCAGCCACCATCTGGTCCCTGGGCATCCTGCTCTATCAGCTGGTGTGCAGGCACCTTCCTTTCAAAAGCAGAGAGGACATCGTCCGGGGACAGCTCTTCTTCCCGCCCCGGGTGTCTCAAGGTGGGGATGGGCCTTCAAGGCGCGGGAGCAAGAACGGCTTTGGGAGAGGGCAGGTGGCACATAAGTGTCCTGCTGTTGCAGCTGGGGAGGAGGTTCATCTCCTGGGCTGAGCTGGACGAGGTGGCAGGTGTGCCTCTGCTGCTCTCTTCCAGAAGAGAGGATGGATGGGAAGCTGTGCGAACAGCTCTGAGCACTCTTAGTGTGCTGTGGGCACTGTGAAATCTGGGAGAGCATGGACAGGAGCTGACCAGCAGTTTCTGGTTTCTCTCTGCAGAGTGCCAGCACCTGATCAGGTGGTGCTTATCCATGGACCCTGCAGACAGGCCATCCTTGGATGACCTTTTAGAACATTCTTGGGTGCAGAAGCCCCACCTGGCCCAGGAGACAGCAGAGATCCATCCCTCTGCACAGTAGAATCCAGGATGCCCGCAAGCAGCAGCTGCTCGTGTCTCGTGGCTCTCAAAGAATTGCCCAGAGCATTTCCCAGTGGCCCTGGCATGGAGCAGAGAGCACAGCCAAGGAGGTGCTTCCTCAGGTCCCCGGCGATTTGTGGAGGGAGCGGCTCAGGGCTCCCCATCCTATTGGAGAAATTGTGGCACAGTGCAGTGAAGTTGCCACAGAGTGGAAAAGGGGAAACATCCCCCTGCAGCTCAATGGCCTCGTGATGTCCCCGCGAGCCAAGGCACATCTGGCGTGTTCTTCTGGAGATCAGCGCAGAGCTGGAGAACGCCGTCCTCGAGCTGGCCACTGGCAGGGCAAAGCTGATGGGCTTTGGTTGCAGCCCCTTCCTAGAGGACACGCTCTGCACCCCGACGAAATCAAGATGAGTCCCCAGGCAGCGCAGGGGTGGGGGGATGCTTGTGCCTCTAGGCATGGCAGGGCTCAGCCTGGCCACGTGCCGGTGGTTCCCCGTGGGGTGGCAGTGGACAATATTAATCTTTCTGCCAACTGCTCAGCTGCTTTTTGGTGGGGCAGGGGATGGATGTTGTGGAAGGGGAGCCGGCTCCTGGCCTCGCTGACAGCTTCTTCCTGCCAGCATGGCACAGGCTGGGGTGGGGGCATCCGGCCTGACATAAGCGTCCATCCGTGTGGATGGGGAACAGCAGAGGGGGACGGGTTCTTTAGCCATGGCCCAGCTGCTCTGCTTTGCAGGCCCTTGAGGAAGGGGTGGGCATACAGGTGGGAAAGGTAGGGTTTTTCCCCACCACTGGAGAGATTTTAGTATCATAAAGAGCGGTCAGACCTTCCCCAGGCCTGTGAAACGGTGACAACCTTTGGTGCTTTTTCTTGTTTCCAGGTCTTGTTTTGAAATGACTTTCATGCAATTGTTCTTTGCTTTTTCCAGAAAGATTGCAGCTTGTGTCCAGACCAGATGGAGAAGCACCGGTACCGTCCCTGGAGTGCATCCCGTGCCGGTGCTACCCGGGGAGGGTCCACGGTGTGGATGTCCCCTGCAAAAGGATGAGGACCTTGTGTGGGATCGGCTCCTCTCCTGGCAGCAGGTCTCCAGAGGTGGGTACCCGGTTCCACAGCTTGGGTGGCAGAAGGGCTTAGGGCAAACGGCAGCAGGCACACGAGAATGTCGCTCTTGCAGCTGCTGAGGAGGTTGTTGTGCCATGCTTGAGCAGAAGAGGTGGAGCGTGTCCTGCCACGCTGCTCTCCTCTAACAAGGAGGGAATGGGCTGGGAGGTTTGGGCTCTGAGCACAGCCAGCAGCCTGGCCTGAGCACAGGCTATGGTGGGACAGGGGGGACAGGAGCCTGATGCCACTGACCGTGGCTTTCTGGTTTCTGTCCCCAGGCTACCAGCAGCTCATGCCATGGAAACGGCACCGCTCGACCTGCCAGTCTGGGAGGGCTGGACGGCAGCGGGTGTTCATTTGCTGCCAAAAATAAATCATTCTTGTTACTAACATCATCATCATCATCGGAGCATTTCTTTCATCCTTTTTTCAAGCTTTTGGCCTCCCTTCTTCCACCGAAATCTCTTTGCCTCTTTCCTCATCCACTTGGTGGAATTGGTGGGGGGGGTTTAAGTAACACAAAAAGTTCAGCAACAATTCCTGTTGCCAACCGCAGCAGTCTCTTCAAGAACCTGGAGTTGGTAGCCAGGCCCACATTTCACTTGGAAAGGGGAGTGGTTTGCAGGGACAAAGATGTCCCTCTGCTGCAAAAGCAGGGAGGAAATCAGAAGCAGCAAAATGCAATTTCAGCTCTACCCCCGCCCAAAGTTGTCTGCGTCTTTGCCCTCCACTCCAAAATAGGCAGGCAAGGCTGGACTTGAACAAGGTTCAAGTCCTTCATGGTCCCTTGGCATTAAAGGGATCAAGTAAAACTCTCGTATGCAGTAATTGGAGTACAGCTACTGTAGGGATAAAGGAAATGTTGGGAGCTGGGACATCCTTCTTGTCTCCTTTGTCTCCCCAGGTGTTGTAGCCTGGATAGCTGTTAAGATGGTTGCAGGTAAAGGAGCAGCAAGGGCCTTTGTATGGGATCCACGGAGATGTTTATTTCAGCCACTGCGTGGATAGTCCAGGGTCAGAGGCAAAGACAAAGGGGAACGTCGGGGTGAGGGTCCAGGTTGAAGCAGATGGGTGTCCTGGGCAGGGGGAGCATCAGGGAGCACTTACCAGGGGACATGGGGGTGGCACAAAGGTGGGGTTAGGGCATGGGAGCCAACAGGGAAACAGGGTGGGAGTGACCGAAAGCCTGAGAGACAGGGAGAGGGCAGGGGGCTGGCCCAGGGAACAGAACAGGGCTACATTGGCATGACAGAACAGGGCTTGCTATGAGAGAAGCCTCTCGTGTCTCCCTAACTAGGGAATGCCTTTTAGGGTCTCCACAGTGGGGTGTTTTGGGTTCAGTTTGAGTTTGGGTGGAGATACTGCTTTAGTGTAGTGGTTTTGGATTGTTAATTTGAACGTTTTTAGTTGTGAGATAGGATTAGGAGGAAGATAAAACAGGCTTAGCTTTAAATGGTACAAAGACAAACTTTATTACCAGAAACTATAGGGGAAAAAAGAAGAAGAAAAATTAGAATAAAACTTCAGACTACTCTTCTTCTTTCCACACATTTGTTTTTTTTGCATTGACAGCATACAAAGAACAACTCAGTTAGTTTACCTTTTCTAAAATAGTCATTTACTTGTTTCTTTCAGAGAGGAGATTCTTCAGCCTATAGAGATTTTTCATAAGAAACCATTTTTAGGTGGTCTTGCTGTTCTAGTGTTTAGCCGTCAGGGAGGATAGAGATCTGGTTATTATGTAATATTTTTTTTCTCAACTAACATTTTAATTCATAACTAATACTGAGGACCATATCAACTTATGAGGCACACTTAAAGGATTATAATAGTTGAAACAAAAGCTTACTCCACTTTTAAAAATAGAGGGTGTTTTTCTTCTTCTTCCCTAGGGAGAAGCAGGGGTTTTTTCACTATTTAAACCTAGGGCACTTACAGCAATTTTAACATTGGTTTATTTTAACACCAACGCTTCTTCTTACATCTAGAGTTAGAATCTTTAATCCACCCCATATTTTTTTATGTGTTATAGGGAAACAAGGGTTGCTTTTCTGTAGCATAAAAAAAAGGGAAGAATTTCAGTCTATGTCTTCCTTCCCTCAGCTGAGACTTGACTCTTCTCATACTTTGATTTTGGTGTTTTTTGTGCTGTTTTTGTACATATTATCATTTTGGTTCTCTGTTTTTTTTTCCACAGGACAGAGAATAAAGTATTTGTAAAGTCATATTTTGGGCAGTGAAAAAGTTAATATTTTGCCGGGGCAGGAGAGGGTTCTGTGATTGTTTTTAGGTGGGGCGGCCGGAGCTCTTTACCATAAGGAGCCTTCTAAGGCTGCGCTGGGGCCAGGCTGGGATTGTAGGGCCCGGCCAGAAAGCAGAGATGAGTTTTTTGGTTGTAAGGTTGTTTTTTGGCGTTTGCTGTACGTAATGTTAGTGGTGGGCTGGTGGTTTTCCTTTTCCTTTGCCCAGCAGCCGAGGTTGGGGCCCTTGCCAGATCGGGGCCCAGCTGTCTCTCCCCCAGGCCGTGTGGGCGGTGAGGCAGGCCTTTTTTCCACCTTTATCTCTTACTGTTCACTTCCTCTTGCTGGAAACGGGATTGTTGGAACACTTTAGAGGAGACGGCTTATCCATAGTGTTCTGTTTTAAATTGTCTAAAACCGTGTGAGACAGATGGCTTCACATAGGAACATCCCCAGGGCTGCTGAGGGGAAGGCACCACTTTATTTGTTGTGAAGAGAAGTAATCAAAATCCGCAACCAACAAGCTGCAAGGCAGAACGGAGTGGGAATTACAGAAATAAAGGCCTTGAAAAGCAGCTTAGGAAAGCAGCTACTTCCTAGACAGTGCCAAACCCTCCGACCTGGCCTGGCCGGGCCCAGGGCTGGCTGCCCTTGGGAAGGGAAGGGAAGGGAAAGGGATGGAGCTGGGGTGGGGGCTCTGTGGCCATGGAAACGAGAGAACCACGGGCCAGCGCGTCACAAAGGGGCAGCCCCGCAAGGGGCTGTGAAGGTTGTGGTTGACACGGACACAGTGGCAGGAGACACGTCTGGCTCTGCCTGTCTGTGCCGACTGCTGGCGATTGGAGTCACCCCACCTTGTTCTAGGGCTGGGGACCGAGCTCCTATCGCCGTCTGCTCCGAGACAGTTCCCAAATTCAACCCCAGGTACTTCTGCGAGACAGAAGCACGGGTTCAAAGATGGATTTTACTGGAAAAGGAAAGACCACGGAAGGAAAAGGTGAGGATAGAAAGGAGCTGAAAGGCCCGAGTCAAATGGAGACAAATTCCACCAGATTTCCGGGAAAATTGGTCCATGGTGGTCAGTTCTGGCTCTGTGTCAGAGTTGGTGGCTGTGAGCTACAGGTGATCTTGCCAGGACAGCCCTGGCATCACAACATTTTCTCATTAGCTTACTCATTATGTTTTGTCATTAGCGTCCTCTTCTTTTCACAGTAGCCAAATCACTCAAACTTTCAGTCAGGACAGGGACTGTGGCCACAGCTGACCACAAACTGGACACGGTCATGAGACGCAAGTTCTGTTCCTTTGTTTGCCACCAATGTCAGGTCTCACAACAGATAAATTTCCTGTTCTTCCTCTGCTTGCTAATTGGGTGTAACACTGAGAATGATATTAAGGTGCTATGAAAACGCCAGCAAGTCCTGCCTGCTTGCTGAGAGCTCTTTGTAGTTTGCAGAAACAGCAGTCACAGCTGTGTGGGTCTTTATTGGGTGTTCACAGAAGCCACACTAGAGAAGGAGTTTTTTTCCCCTCTTCCCATTGGAGCCATCCAACTTTCTGTTCAGCCATGGTAACTCAATAGTGTTCAGAGGAATAGTTCACAGGCTAGGTCCTTGAGAAATGAAACCTAAGAAATTTTCTCCAAAGTTCAAGAATCCTGCAAATGCCCCACCCATTAGACATGTTTATGATAAAGATGGGACTTCACCTAAATGAGTTCATCCCTTGTGAGGCTGGCTCAGCCTCCCACAGAGGTAAGGTGGGAGCTGGGCCGCTCTCTGGTGGGAGGAAGGGTCTTGTGCCAGCCTGGAGAGCCTGTGCACATTGCCAGGGAGCAGTTGTGCCCTGCAGGTGCCCCCTGCCATGAGCTGTGCTGCTGCCAGTGCCCCGTGGAGCTGTAGTGCTGCTGAGCTGTGGGGCAGGGAGAGGAGCAGGAGGCTGCATGTGCAGCTGAGCCATTGCTGGGAAGCACAGGGCTCTGGGCTCCCTGCTGTCCCAGAGCAGCCCAGAGGCCAGGGAGTTCCCCTGGGAGCTCTGTGGAAGTGGCTCAGGGTGTGCCCCTGGCCTGCCTCAAGGGGCTGATGGCAGGAGCAGGTTTCCTTTTGAAGCTATTTTCCAGGAAAGTTTCCAGGAAATGTGTTCCATGAAACATGGAGCTTCAGATGCTTTTGTTTTGCTTTGCAGCCTCTTGTTACATTTTGTGTCTCCACTTTGCAGGCCTGACTGGCTACCCTCTTGCCAAGAGGTTTTCCCTGGCAAATCCTTCTATGCTCCTTCCCTCCAAGCCATTGCCTCCCATCCAGAAGGGCTCTCCTTCAACCAAGTCAAATATGATGTCCAGAGGAGAGCGGGACAATGGGAAAAATGGCACTGGCTACAAGGAGGACAATATTAGAAACAACCGGGACCAGGATTCAGAGGGAAAAGCACATAAGGTAAGGCAACCAAGATAAGTCCTGTGTGGCAGATTTTTAGTTAATGTCCGGTAAGCAGAGATCAGAGACCATTAACTGTGGTGTGAGCCTAAGGAAGAAGGTGAGCAAAGTAGGATCTCAGCTGGACTCTGCACTTCAGGCTGTCTTTGCAATGGGTGTGTAGTGCAGATTTCAAGTCCTCACTGTGTATCTATAGCAGGAGAGGGCTTTGAAAGGTTTCTGGGCTCTGTCATGGTTGCTCCTCTGTCTTGTAGCTGAGGAAACACCAACAAGAAGGCAGCGCTGCTAAAGTTGTCTGCTCCAGCTAAGCAATCCTCCTGCATTCAGTAACCCATGGGTATATGTGAACCATGTCTATGTCTTGGTGGTGGTTTCCATCAGCTCTGTCTGGTGGGGATGGAAAAAGGAGTTTGCTGGAACAGGCAGTCCTGCAAAGTCAGTTCCAGGTTGACGCAGCTTTTTGAGCTGTGCAGCCATGGCCTTCTACACAGTTGTCTCTGATGCTATTTCTAGATTTCTTCAGCTTCTGGGCAGCTGTGTGCTGTGGCATGGCTTTGTCCAGAGAGAAGGGATGGGAGGTGGCCATGGGGAGAGCAGCCCCAAGCCCAGGCACACGATTGCCTTTGCAGCAGGGCCAGCACCTGCAGTTGTTCTGGGTTTGCCATGGGGTGCAGGAGGAGGCAAATGAGCAACAGGTCTGGCAAACAGAATGTCCAATCAAAGGCTGATGTACTTGATTCCAGCCTTGCTGAGGAAGGGCCCAGTGTATCCCTGACAGGATGTGGTCCTTTAACTGTAGTTTGAAGAGGACTTGATTTGGGGCTTTAGTTGTGCCAGAAAGGAAGGGACACTTAAAGAATGGTGTGCACCTGCCCCTCCTACCTCCACCCTCCTTCCTGGTCATGGCATGGGGGCCCTGGAGCAACTTGGGCAAGCAGAGACCTTGCAGAGAGCAGCAGGGCAGGGAGCTCTGCTGAACTTCCTAAATGCCAGTGAGCCTGAGATGATGGAGGTGTGGGAGCTGGAGAGCACGGAGCATCGCGAGAGCTCAGCAGCTTCTGGGCTGAAAGGCTGCTGGGCAACTGTAAGAGGGAAGGGCAGCAGCAGAAGAATTGAGGGGCTTGAGAAAAGCAGGTTCTGACATCCTGCAGAATGGCTTTGTGGAGACTTGGTTGGTGATCAGCACTGGCTGTGAGGTGCCTAAGGGGCAGGGAGAGAACAGTGGTCTAAACCCATTCCCATACCATCCAAAAGGCCAGTGGAGGCAGTGGCACTGCAGAACATGCTGATGCCAACCATGTGGATTCCAGCTGGGAGTGTAGCTGCAATTGCAGACAAATGAGCAGGAAGAGAGAGGTGGCAAATTTGGGAGATGGTCTCTCCCTCACCAATTCTCTTTCCTATGCCGCCCTTCCCCTTCCTAGGACAATCTGCTATATATGATATTGACTTTTCCTGTCAGGGCATGTGTAACTGTCTTGAGTCATGAATGAGGGCAAGGCTGGATGCTACATTTGAGCACTGTGTACCACTCTTTCCAGGCATCCTTGCTGTATCCCAGAGGTGGGGATATGAAGAAGGGGTCATTGGGGCTGCCTTTGATCCCCCCTATACCCAAGGCAGTCAGTCCCCGTGTTGGCAGTGCTGCAGGGTCTCTGCTCAGCTCTGTGCAGCTGGATGTCCAAGAGTCCCAGGAGATGAGGTAAGCCAAGGTGTCTGCTGCTCCCCTCTGCAATTCAGCTCCCTTTTGCTATCTTGTGAGGTTCCTTTGCACAGTCAGCTGTCTCCCATGTATTTAGGCAAACCTCTGTGTATTCACCATTTGGCCCATCTGTGATGATCCAGCTCCATGTCAAACCCCACACCTCATGTCACAAGGGCAGAGAGGTGGTGGTGGTGGGGAAGAGGAGGCAGGGCTTAAAAGCATCTGAAGATGGGTCCTCTGCTGGGCTTGATATTGATTCCCTCTGTAATGTTTGTGGTGTCATTTGGGAGCTGTATTGCATGGGTCTGTCTCCTGAAGATGATAGAATACTGTGATCCTTGAGTCTCAAGTTCAGCACGCAAAAATTACGTTTTGCCAAATATTAGCTGCTGGAGAGGTGTCTGGACAGTCAGGTGCTGCCTCTGTAAACATGCTGTGTGACTTGTCTATTTCTTGGCCTCCGGTCTGAAATGAGCTCCCAGAGAAGTTTGGGTTATAGATGTGTAAGCCAATCAATGTTTAATGCTTAGATCTTGCCTTAAAATCAAAGAGGGAAAGGTTCTAAAGAAGTTTTATAGGATGGTACCTGATGGAAAGATATTGGCTTGGATATGTTTGAGGAAATGTAGCTGTCAAGCTTATCCGAGTGATTACAATAATGAATGAGTCACAGAAATATCATTCCTATTGAAAAGCTTAGGTAGGGCTTTAAAAGTGCAATCTGAATATCCTTGGCTATCAGCTGAGTTGGAAAAGGCCTTTTCCTTCTTGGAAGATCAAGGAGGTGGAATATCCTTCTCAGAACACTCCAGTGCTCTGACCACATGTAGCACGAGACTGGCACCAGCACAAGGCATGAGCAGGCAAAGCCAAGCTTTGTCAGCAGAACCAAAGTAGCTGCCCTCCATACAGACTCGTGTCTCAGCTTAGCAACCTTTGCTGCTTCAGAGAGGCTGTAGGAGCCCCCCAAGTTTCAAAAGGAGAGACACCACAATTGGGGAGTTATGATGCAAGTTGGAGAATGACTGCTGTGTTTCAGCTGGAGCTTGGCCAGCTCTGTCTGACTGCAGCAACTGAAAGCTTAAGGACAATTAATCAGCTTTGCATCTTGTTGGCTTGATGTCTCTTGCATTTCCTCCTTCATCAGAGTGAACAAGCTAGGAAAGATTGCCTCCTCTCATGCTACACCTCTTCCCTCCCTTCTCTTTCTCCCTCCTCATATGTGCTTTTGTTCTCCCTTTCTCAAGGCCAAGACCGAGCGGCAGCATCAAAGAGAAGTCTGAACATGCAGGTAGGTACAGGGCATGTCGGTCCTAAAATGACCATTGGCATATTGAATCAGAGGTGACATCTTGAAAACTTGGTTATGAACCATGGTTTTAAGAATTTCTTTAAATTTGTTTCAATTCCTTGATGGCCTCAGTGGACTGTCCCAGAGCCCAGTCACTGGGATTATGCTCCGGGGATGCTCTGAAAACTCCTCTAATGTGAAGTCTTAGGTGGCATAAGCTGGAGTGGTATCTTGAGGCCCTGGAAATGCATTGCAGGAAACAAAACATTCCTCTCCATTCTTTGCCTGCCTTTTATCTCCCTGAAGCCTTTCTAGTGTTGCAATTAGAACCAAAAAAAGAAAGCATTTAGCAGGAAATGAGAAATATTCCCACTCCTTCCTCCTGCCCTTGAAGGAGAAGACTTTAACTTGGGGTATATTCTGAGCTGAACCCTTTGAGATCGGAAGGAATGTCATGGAAATTGCCTGGTTTTTCACTGGGAGAAATAGGGAAACCTCCTGTGAGAGAAAGTCCTTTTGAATTTTCCAGTTTTGGAGAAGGACAATTCCAAATGGATGCAGCATATGCAGGGTCTGAGTTTGTCATCCTCTGACAGCACAAGCCCAAAGCCACCTATGGCAGGTTCACCATGGCAAATCTCTTGCCCCACTGCCTCTGCCTGTGTCAGTGTTGCAGGCTGAGGCTGGGGGAGGAGATGCCTTCTGCCTTGTCCCCCTGTCCCTGCCTTGCCTGATCCCTGACAAGTAGAATTGTGCCAGACAAACTGCGGTCTCTGGTGCGTCTGTGCCAGCCAATGCCTTTGAGTTGAAAGCCTCCAGCAAAGCCTGTTGTTGTTGTTCCTTTGCCATTTTGGAGCATGTCATGATAGGAGAGTTGAGATTTGAAGAAATAGTTGTGCTGATGCAGAAAAAGGGATCAGATGCCCAGGCCCCTTTGCTCTGGGTTAGTTCTGCCAAATCCTGGGCAGAGGCCCTTTGGAATGACTCCTTAATTGGTGATATGCAGTTGGAATGCTTAATGCAGCTAGGGAGAAGTATTGCTCAATAAGTAAGGAGACATTTTTACTGGATTAGTTCTGGACTGGAAATGAGCTGTATCATTACTCCTTATCTGGTGTGCTTTTACAAATGACCTGTTCCATCTACAGGCATAAAGAAATACAGATTTATGCAAGGTCTTCTTTTGATGATCTGCCCTATGGCATTTCCACCAAGAGAATTTGGAATTGTTTTTAACTGCAATGATCAGAAATGTTTGGATGTAGGTCTTATGTTGGGTTTTGGGTTCTCTGCAGGAAAGAAAGCAGGGAAAAAACCCATGAAGCAAAACCCATGAAGCAATAAAGCTTTGCAAAAACAGAATGTTTGCAAGCCAGTGTGTCCCCTACAGATATGGGCTCCTTGAATACTGGGGACAAGCAATGGGGAGGGCAAAGCATCTTTTACCTCTAATGTGGGTTGCCATCATTCATGAGCCTGCCCTTCCTTTGTTGCAAAAGGAAATAAAGGCAACCAACAAATGCCAACCCAGAACTGAGTGGGTGTTACAGAAACAAGTGCCATGAAATCTAGCTTTGGAAAGGAATGATTTCCTAGGTGTAATTGTCAAATTCTGGAGACCACTGTGGGTTGCCAGCTGTTTGGAAGGAAAGAGATCCCTAAGTAGTGGGGTGGCAATGAGAAACACATAAGCAATGCAGTAGAAGCTCTCTTTCCTGGCTTGCTAGCACCATACTGTTCAGAGTAATTAAAGTGATACTAATTTCCTGAAAAATAAAAGCAAAGCAATTTTCTGAATAACTAAAAAGACCCCTTGGTTGCCTCATCCATTAGATGTATTGGTTCTACAGGTGGGAGTTCACCTAACTCACTTGTTCCCTTGTGAGCATGGCTCAGCCTCCCACCGAGGTAAGGTGGGAGCTGGGCCGCTCTCTGGTGGGAGGAAGGGTCTTGTGCCAGCCTGGAGAGCCTGTGCACATTGCCAGGGAGCAGTTGTGCCCTGCAGGTGCCCCCTGCCATGAGCTGTGCTGCTGCCAGTGCCCCGTGGAGCTGTAGGGCTGCTGAGCTGTGGGGCAGGGAGAGGAGCAGGAGGCTGCATGTGCAGCTGAGCCATTGCTGGGAAGCACAGGGCTCCCTGCTGTCCCAGAGCAGCCCAGAAGCCATGGAGTTCCCCTGGTTACTCTGCGAAGTGGCTCAGGGTGTGCCCCTGGCCTGCCTCACGTGGCTGCTGTTACGTGCATGTTTCCCTGTGCAGCTGTTTAGAAGTTTTGAGGAAATGTGTTCCATGGTATATGGAGCTTTAGATGCTTTAGCTTTGCATCTCAGCCTCTGTTCTATTTTATGTCTCCACATTGCAGGCCTGACTAGGTTCATGTTTTCCAAGTTGTTCCGGCCATCTCCCTCCATGCTCCCTCCTTCTAAACTGTTGCCTCCCATCCAGAAGAGCTCTCCTTCTTCTAAACCAATTAAAATCTGCAGTGTGGAGCAGGAGGGTGGGAAAAATGGCAGCAGCACCAGTGACAGTAAGAACAAGCAGGAGCTGGATTCAGAGGGAAAAATGCATAAGGTAAGAAGACCAAGATAAGTCCATGTGATAGATTTTCAGATTATGTGCTGCAGGCAGAGTTTTCAGACTTTTTCCTATGGTGTGAGGCAAGGGAAACCCCTGAGTAAAGGAAGGTCTCAGCTGGACTCTGCACTTCAGGCTGTCTTTGCAAATGGGTGTGTAGTGCAGATTTCAAGTCCTCACTGTGTATCTATAGCAGGAGAGTGCTTTGAATGATTTCTGGGTTCTGTCATGGTTGCTCCTTTGTCTTGTAGCTGAGAAAACACCAACAAGAAGGCAGCGCTGCTAAAGTTGTCTGCTCCAGCTAAGCAATCCTCCTGCATTCAGTAACCCACGGGTATCTGTGAACCATGTCTATGTCTTGGTGGTGGTTTCCATCAGCTCTGTCTGGTGGGGATGGAAAAAGGAGTTTGCTGGAACAGGCAGTCCTGCAAAGTCAGTTCCAGGTTGTCACAGCGTTTGAGTTGTACAGCCATGGCCTCCTACACAGTTGTCTCTGATGCTATTTCTAGATTTCTTCAGCTTCTGGGCAGCTGTGTGCTGTGGCATGGCTTTGTCCAGAGGGAAGGGATGGGAGGTGGCCATGGGGAGAGCAGCCCCAAGCCCAGGCTCACGATTGCCTTTGCAGCAGGACCAGCACCTGCAGTTGTTCTGGGTTTGCCATGGGGTGCAGGAGGAGGCAAATGAGCAACAGGTCTGGCAAACAGAATGTCCAATCAAAGGCTGATGTACTTGATTCCAGCCTTGCTGAGGAAGGGCCCAGTGTATCCCTGACAGGATGTGGTCCTTTAACTATAGTTTGAAGAGGACTTGATTTGGGGCTTTAGTTGTGCCAGAAAGGAAGGGACACTTAAAGAATGGTGTGCACCTGCCCCTCCTACCTCCACCCTCCTTCCTGGTCATGGCATGGGGGCCCTGGAGCAACTTGGGCAAGCAGAGACCTTGCAGAGAGCAGCAGGGCAGGGAGCTCTGCTGAACTTCCTAAATGCCAGTGAGCCTGAGATGATGGAGGTGTGGGAGCTGGAGAGCACGGAGCATCGCGAGAGCTCAGCAGCTTCTGGGCTGAAAGGCTGCTGGGCAACTGTAAGAGGGAAGGGCAGCAGCAGAAGAATTGAGGGGCTTGAGAAAAGCAGGTTCTGACATCCTGCAGAATGGCTTTGTGGAGACTTGGTTGGTGATCAGCACTGGCTGTGAGGTGCCTAAGAGACAGGGAGAGAACAGTGATCTGAACCCATTCCCATACCATCCAAAAGGCCAGTGGAGGCAGTGGCACTGCAGAACATGCTGATGCCAACCATGTGGATTCCTGCTGGGATGGTCTCTCCCTCACCAATTCCCTTTCCTATGCCACCCTTCCCCTTCCTAGGACAATCTGCTATATATGATATTGACTTTTCCTGTCAGGGCATGTGTAACTGTCTTGAGTCATGAATGAGGGCAAGGCTGGATGCTATATTTGAGCACTGTGTACCTCCCTTTCCAGGCGTCCTTGCTGTATCCCAGAGGTGTGGCTATGAAGAAGGGGTCATGGGGACTGCCTTTGATCCCCCCTATACCCAAGGCAGTCAGTCCCCGTGTTGGCAGTGCTGCAGGGTCTCTGCTCAGCTCTGTGCAGCTGGATGTCCAAGAGTCCCAGGAGATGAGGTAAGCCAAGGTGTCTGCTGCTCCACTCTGCTGTTCAGCTCCCTCTTGCCATCTTGTGAGGTTCCTTTGCACAGTCAGCTCTCTCCCATGTACTTAGGGAAACCTCTGTGTATTCACCATTTGGCCCATCCGTGATGATCCAGCTCCATGTCAAACCCCACACCGCATGTCACAAGGGCAGAGGTGGTGGTGGTGGGGAAGAGGAGGCAGGGCTTAAAAGCATCTGAAGATGGGTCCTCTGCTGGGCTTGGTATTGATTCCCTCTGTAATGTTTGTGGTGTCATTTGGGAGCTGTATTGCATGGGTCTGTCTCCTGAAGATGATAGAATACTATAATCCGTGACTGCCACCTTCAGCACCCACAAGCATATGCTTGTAGAAATATTGGCTGCTGGAGAGGGGTCTGCGAATTCTAGTATTGCTTTTTTTACTTTTAACACGGGGTGCTGTTGTTCATGTTACAACATTCCTTTGTTGTAAAGAGAAATATAAACAGCACATAAAACCCAATCCAGAACTCAGTGGGAGTTGCAAATAGAAAGGCCATGAAATCTAGCTTAGGAAAGCAATTACCTCCTGGGAGTTATTGTCAGATTCTGGACATCTCTGTGGGTTGGCATCTGTTTGGAAGGGAAGGGATCCCAAAGACAATGTCAGGCATAACTTCTATCTTCCTTGGCCTCCACTGTGAACTGAGATTCCAGGGAAGTTTTGGGTTATAGATGTACGATTTAATCAGTGTTTAATATTGAGGCCTGGATTCAAAATCCAAGAGGTCATGGTGCTAGAGAAGAGTTCTAGCACTGTACCTGATGGAAAGATTGGTTTGGAAATGTGTGATAAAATGTAGCTGTCATGCTTATCTGAGTTAGAAAGAAGGATAAATAAGAAGAAAGAAGGACTCAGGAGTATCATTCCTATTGAAGAGCTTAGGTAGGGCTTTGAAAGTGCAATCTGAATATCCTTGGCTATCAGCTGAGTTGGAAAAAGTAGTTTTCTTATTCAAAAAGCAAGGAGGTGGAATATCCTTCTCAGAACACTCCAGTGCTCTGACCACATGTAGCACGAGACTGGCACCAGCGCAAGGCATGAGCAGGCAAAGCCAAGCTTTGTCAGCAGAAGCAAAGTAGCTGCCCTCCATACAGACTCGTGTCTCAGCTTAGCAACCTTTGCTGCTTCAGAGAGGCTGTAGGAGCCCCCCAGGTTTCAAAAGGAGAGACACCACAATTGGGGAGTTATGATGCAAGTTGGAGAATGACTGCTGTGTTTCAGCTGGAGCTTGGCCAGCTCTGTCTGACTGCAGCAACTGAAAGCTTAAGGACAATTAATCAGCTTTGCATCTTGTTGGCTTGATGTCTCTTGCATTTCCTCCTTCATCAGAGTGAACAAGCTAGGAAAGATTGCCTCCTCTCATGCTACACCTCTTCCCTCCCTTCTCTTTCTCCCTCCTCATATGTGCTTTTGTTCTCCCTTTCTCAAGGCCAAGACCGAGCGGCAGCATCAAAGAGAAGTCTGAACATGCAGGTAGGTACAGGGCATGTCTGTCCTAAAATGACCATTGGCATATTGAATCAGAGGTGACATCTTGAAAACTTGGTTATGAACCATGGTTTTAAGAATTTCTTTAAATTTGTTTCAATTCCTTGATGGCCTCAGTGGACTGTCCCAGAGCCCAGTTACTGGGAGTGCGCTCCGGTGGTACAATGAAAATTCCTGCATTGTGAAGTGTTGAGTGGCAGGAGCTAGAGTGGTACTTTGGGGCACTGGTATTGTAGTGTGGGAAAAGAAAACATTCTTCTCCATCCTGCATTTGGATTTTATCTCCCTGCAGCTTTTGTAGTGTTTCAATTAGGAGAGAAAAAGAAGGAAATCCTCATTTAGCAGGAAATGAGAAATGTTCCCTTTCCTTCCTCCTGCCCTTCAAGGAGAAAACCTTTCCTTTGGGCAATTTCTCAGCTGGACTCTTTGAGATCTAAGGCAGATTCATGGACACCGCCTGGTTTTGCACAGGGGGAAATCAGGAAACCTCCTATGACAGAAAATCCTGTTGAATTTTGCATTTCAGGAGAAGGACAATTCCAAATGGATGCAGCATATGCAGGGTCTGAGTTTGTCATCCTCTGACAGCACAAGCCCAAAGCCACCTATGGCAGGTTCACCATGGCAAATCTCTTGCCCCACTGCCTCTGCCTGTGTCAGTGTTGCAGGCTGAGGCTGGGGGAGGAGATGCCTTCTGCCTTGTCCCCCTGTCCCTGCCTTGCCTGATCCCTGACAAGTAGAATTGTGCCAGACAAACTGCGGTCTCTGGTGCGTCTGTGCCAGCCAATGCCTTTGAGTTGAAAGCCTCCATCAAAGCCTGTTGTTGTTGTTCCTTTGCCATTTTGGGGCATGTCATGATAGGAGAGATGAGATTTGAAGAAACAGTTGTGCTGATGCAGAAAAAGGGATCAGATGCCCAGGCCCCTTTGCTCAGGATTAGTTCTGCCAAATCCTGGGCAGAGGCCCTTTGGAATGACTCCTTAATTGGTGATATGCAGCTGGAATGCTTAATGCAGCTAGGGAGAAGTATTGCTCAATAAGTAAGGTGACATTTTTGCTGGATTTATTCTGGACTAGAAATTAGCTATAGCATTAACCCTTACCGGTTGTAGTTTTGTAATTGTCCTGACATCCTACAAGGGAAATAAAATCTTGGTATGAGGCACTTATTCTTCCCCTACTGCTTGGCTGCTGCATGATTTTATCCCCTGTGAAGCCATGTAAAGAAATAGTTCTAAGAGCTGTGTTGGAGAGTATTTGAGAATGACCCGCCATTAGACAAAATCTAATTTGTCAGTATCGGCCGTGATCAGAAATGTTTTGAGACAGGTCATATCTATGTTGGGCTTGGGTGTTTCTGCAGGAAAGAAGGTAGGGAATAAAGTCCTCCAAGAGTGAAGTAGAACAAAAGTGAAACTTCTGGATGATCTCTTTATTCCCTTCAGTGAGGGGCTTGCATATTCCTGAGGACATCTAATTGGGAAAGCAAAGCTTCTTTTGCATCTAACATGTGGTGCCAAAGTTTGTGTACCAGCAATTCCTTTGTTTGAAAGAGAAATAAAGAAAACACAGAAGTGTAAAACCTAAAATAGAATTGAGTGGGAGTTACAGAAACAATGGCCCTGATAACAGGATTGGCAAACAATCACTTCCTAGACAGTGTCAAATTCCAGAGGCCAGTGTGAGTTTCCAACTCTTTGGAAGGAAATGATTCCTGGAGTAGTGGGGAGGCAACAGGCATAGAACCCATCTCTCCTGGCTTGCCAGCTCCACATTGTTCAGAGAAATTCAAATTATGCTAGATTCATGAAAAATAAAGAAACAACAAATGTTTGCAGTCAAAAAAATAAAGTTTGAATTCGCTACCCATTAGATGAGTTGATTGTAAAGGAGTGAGTTCAATTAACTCACTTCTTTGCCTGTACTTGATCTACAGATCCTTCTGAGTCTATGACACAAAACCAGAGGATGAAGGGAAAGAGCTCTTGGTGTGTGACAGGAGCTGGGATGCCTCTGCTCCCAAGGAAAAACGATGAATTGCTCAGATTGGAGACCTGCATGCGGAAGCCCAGCGTTGGGAATGGAGGTGTGGGCTCCCGGCCGGCTCAGGGGGCCTTGGCCCAGGAGCCCCGGCAGAGGCAGCTGAGCAGCGCTGTCCCCAGGGTCACTGCCAGGGAGGAGGACAAGGGGAAGGACCAGCATGGCTCAGCCTCCCACAGAGGTAAGGTGGGAGCTGGGCCGCTCTCTGGTGGGAGGAAGGGTCTTGTGCCAGCCTGGAGAGCCTGTGCACATTGCCAGGGAGCAGTTGTGCCCTGCAGGTGCCCCCTGCCATGAGCTGTGCTGCTGCCAGTGCCCCGTGGAGCTGTAGGGCTGCTGAGCTGTGGGGCAGGGAGAGGAGCAGGAGGCTGCATGTGCAGCTGAGCCATTGCTGGGAAGCACAGGGCTCTGGGCTCCCTGGTGCCCCAAAATGTTGATCTGAAAGCATACAGGTTTAGAACCTGGGACTACTTTTAGGAACCAGAAAGATGTTTACTAAAATCAGCATAAGGGCAGATAAGAATCTCTGTCAAGAGCAATCTCCATCTCTGCCCTTCTCTATCAAACACAGAGGCTCTCCAGCATCCAGGGGCTGAGGCAGCAGGTTTCAGTCTGCTGGCCCACAGAGTAATGTCATGTCTCCTTCCAGGAGCCCATCCACTGGGAGAGGGTCTAGGCATATGTAGCTTGCTGCTCTCATGCACCATCTCTGTGCCCTGTTAGAGCTCTGTAATCTGGAACCTGTCTTGCCTGTTGCCAAGCATGACATTTTTGGGCAATTGAAGTGTGCCAGAGATTTACAGGAACCTTTGCTTCCAGTACTAGGCCTCCCACTGAGCCAGCTCAAGGAGATGGATCATCCCACCAGTCCTGGTCTAACAAGTGACAGAGACCTGAGAGAGGGCTTTGGAAAGGTAAGGGATAAGAACAGGGATGAGCAGACTTCCATTCCAGTGGCTGTTTAGTGCTTGGCCCAAAATGCCTCTGAAAACCATGATCCTCCACTCTTGGGGGTTGGGGATTGTCTTGGGAATATATTTGATGGCTACTGAGCAATTGCTTGGCTACTTCCAGTGGTGCCAAAGTCACTGCATGGAGATGGTGCCAAGGTCATGCCCGAAGCATTCTTTATATGCAAAGGCCATTTTAGAGAAGTTCTGATTGGCAGAGCAAACTGTAAACCAGTGAATGTGGGCAAAGGGCACCCTCAGAAGCAGAGAAGCAAAGATGCTAACGTTGAGTATAAGCAAGGCTTCAAAATAAAAACGGGACAGATTGATGTCTCCTGGTTACCTTTCTGGCTGTATCTCACAGCCCTCTCATTCTCACATTTTCTGCTCCTTAATATCCATGTTCCTCCAAATTGTTTTCACATGACTCCCTCCTCCTTTTGGTCTCCCGGTCTCAGAGACCAAGTCGTTGAGAGTCCTTCAGAGCTGAGTCCTTCAGAAGCCAGGAAGTGACAAACAGCTGCACTTCCTGGCCATAAGTGTTAAGCATCAGCCAATTACCCCTCCTTGCTGCATAATGCACATGGCTTTTATTCTCCTGCCCTGGCCTGTAGGAGCTGAACTGCCTGCTCATGGGAGCTCTTCCTTTGTCTTGGAGCATTCCTATGACTTCCATGTTTCAAGTAGGGTTTCCTGTCACAGTTGGAGCAGAGTAAGGCTGTGGCACTAAAGTGTTCCACCTCACTGTGTATAATTGCCAAGGTGAGGATGGGAGACATTCTCCTGAAACTATTGGAATGCATATGGAGCTGGATTAATGTCTGTGGCACTCTGTGGACTCTATGCTCCCAATGAGATGATGTGCCTGGTTTGTGTGTCTCTGCTTACAGTCTGTGATGTATTTCCATTGCAACTAGGTTCGTTCTTCATTGTGCAAGTTGGCTGAAAAGAAGTTAGAGCAGAAGAAAACTGAGATTTTTGAGAATGAGATGAAGAAGAGGAATGAAATTTTATCATCCTTAAAGCTGCCTCCACTGAGAGTTGAGCCCAGGGATGCAGCTGAAGCAAGTAAGTGGTGTCTACACTGCTGGTCCTTTTTGAGCTCTTCCTTACCCTCTGCACAGTGTTGCAATCAGACTGGGGGGCTGTTGCACTTGCATCTGAGTGGAAACCTGCATAGGAATGATTTCCATTTTGCAGAGAAAAACACAGAGGCATTAATTGTCTTGCCCATGGCCTCACTTAGTAACAGAGTATCAGCTTCCCACCTTCACCTCTAAAATCTTTCAGAGTAGAAAATTCAGTCTTGGAAAGTCGCCTGCCCTTCAGACTCTGTTCTGAAGAGCAGCTTCCAGGCAATGTGAATGCAGAAGAATGCTTTTCCACCAAGGTGCAACCTGGAAGAAACCAAATTCAGCACCTTCTGATGAAAAGACCAGAGATCCTTCTCGAGCCACTCCCCTCCAAGGAGCTGGCACTGTAGAGCTGTGCTGAAGCCCTGAGGCAGTGCTTCTGTTGTAGCCCCAGGAGCAAGCAGCATTCCCCAGTGAATCCCGGCTGAGGGGCTCTGGCTGCAGCGCTGTGTGCGCTGCCCCGAGGGCGGCAGCAGGGACCTTCGGGGGCAGCACTCAGCCCCAGGGCACCACCCAAGCTTATCTGCACTTTCTTTTGGGAACTTGCCCAGCCTGCCTCTGAAACAGGAAAACGAAAGCATAGCAACACTGGCTTCTCCTTGTTTCTTAGGGGAAGCATCACTGCAGTTTGATTTTTAAACTGGAAGAAGGTAGATTTAGATTAGATATTAGGTAGAATTTATTTTATAATGAAGGCAATGAAATGCTGCAAGGGTTTTTCCAGAGAAGCTGTTGTTGATTTATCTATGAAGGTGTTCAAGGCCAGTTTACATGGGGCTCTGAGGAACCTGATCCAGATGAAGATGTTCCGTTTCCCAGGGGTTGGACTAGATGGTGGTTAAAGGGGCCTTCCCACCAAAATTGTTGTAGGTTTTCCTGGGTGATTGTATGATCCTTGTCCCATACTAGCGTGCCAGTGTTCTACTTGAAGTTCTTTGGGATAACACAGAGATGTTACCCAGCTCCAGCAAATTTTCTGGCCCTTTCCATAGTGACCCTGTCCAGCACCCTCCACTTACAAGCTCCTCTTTGGTCCCTGCAGGCCTCAGCCAAGCAGCTGTCAATGGCACAGCTTCCAGTGTGCAGAGAAAACACCCTGGTAATGCCTTGAAGAAGAAGGTCTTGAGGAAGCAGGACAAGATGCCCTTACTGCCCACTATGCCCATCATCCAAGAGGAAGGCAGTGTCCCATGCAACTCCTCAGGTAAGTCTGCTCTGTGGCAGCTTTTTCCCATATAGTTATTTCCTTGCAAAAGGAGCACAAAGTGCCTCCTGCCTCAGCCAGCACAACTGGGCTCTTTGGTCAATAGCCTGTCCGGGAATGAGCACCAAATCCACTTTTGAGTTCCTCCAGCTTGGTTGTCTTGCAGTAGTCGGTTCTTAGAGATGCATTGGAAAGTTGAGCTGAATAAAGTAGAGGTAAAGGCTTAAGCTCGGGCTTTTGTCCATCCTGATAATCCAAACTACAGCGCTGGTGCCAGGAGACAGCTGTAAGTGCAGAGAGGAGCTGGGGGCAGTGTGCCAGGGTGTGCTCACTGTGCACCTACGAGTACCACCACCATCAGTTGACCACTCCCCATCGGGGCCCTCTGCCTGTGCTGCTGTCTGGGTCTGCAGCCAGCTTTTCTGCTATCCTAGTAAGGGTTGTCTCTGCATGGCAGTCAGTGCCTTGGTACAGTCGTGCTGCTGCTCCCTGAAGCGATCAATGGCTCCTGGCTGCCACCATCCCATGGCCTGCAATTCCAAGAGGAAACAAGCAGAGCCTCCTGTGTCACTGCAGCCAAACACAGTGGCTGCTGGTAGGAGGTGACAGTCAGGAGGGGCTGCCTGGTGCTCCAAGGTTGCCTGTGCTATCATCCCAACTAGGGTGAGATAAAAAGAAGGGAGCAAGGAATAATAATTGGAATGCTCTTTTCAAGTGATGCTACTTCCACGTTGAGAACTGACCAGAATTGAGCCTGGGTTGTTCCGGCTTGGCTTGGTGCTGTGGCAGGGCAGCTGCAGGAATTTCCTCAGGGAGTTGCAGAGTGCCTCAGTCCTCAGGGCTGGGGGAAATGAGGGCACTGGGACAAGAGAGGCCCCTGGGGGGTTCCCTCTAGGTGTAGCCATTCCCACTGGTCGTCCCTGTCTGGCAGGGAGTGGGAGCTCTGCGGCCTCAGGAACCTGCCGCTGGCTGTGCTACCTGTGGCACTTGGGAGCTGGCACTGTGTGGGCAATGGTCAGGTTTAGCCTGGAGCTGTGCCCAGCTGGGGGGGCTGGGAGAAAGCAAGGAGCCCAAGGAGGCAGACAGCAGGGAGGTGTGTGAGGCAGTGCCAGTTTGCAGCACATGGAAGCCTGGCTGGGAGCTGGGGCTGCAGGCCGCTCCATGGCGGGGTGCCTTGCCCGGGGCTGCAGCGCTCAGGGCTGACCCTCTCCTCACAGTGACCTCGCAGACGGCCACTGGTGCCGAGCGCCGACAGGAGCTGCTCCGTGAGCGTGGGCACAAGGACACAGCCTCTGCTGACCCACAGCAGTCCTTGCTCCAGGCACTCTCCTGGCTGGGCAGCGATGACTGGTAAGAAAGGCCCCGGTCACTCTGTCTCCCTCTTAGCGTTAAGGAAGCTTACAAGTGGATCTTGCCAGTGCCTCTGAGCCCCGACAGCCCAGAGGGCAAAGGACTCTGCTGAAACCACTCCAGAGCAGTGAGAGGATCAAGATTTGAGAGCAGCCTTTGCTTGGCCTCGGTCTGCAGCTGTGCTCCAGCTGCTGCCGCTCTGTGCTGCTCCCTCGCTTTGCCTGCTGCTCCATGGAGCTGCAAAGGAAGTCTTGAGGGAAGAGAGGAAGCTGTGGGATGAGATGATTTGCTGGCTGAAGGCAGCAGCAGGATGGCAGCAGTTTTGAGTGTAGAGATTTGGGTGCCTTGGGGCACTGGCCCAGTGGGACTGAGTAAGATTTCTCTCTGCTCCCAGTGCTGACAGCAATGGCAGGTGACAGGGTCTCCCTGTGACCTCCTGCATGTGAGTCCCAGAAGCAGCTCCAGGGAGTCACTCTTTCTGAGAAATGGACTGATTTGTGCTTTCAAATCCCCAGCCTGTCTTTACTCCTGAAAGGCTCATGGCAGAAGGGAAGGAGAAAGCAATGAAACCCTCTAGGAATCTTGGACTTTTTGAATTCAACTTTTTTCTTCTCACTGCTTCATATGGGCTGGAGGTGTTTTGCCAATACTCAACATGTGTCCCACAATTAGACACAGAGAGAAGGAGGCCCAGAGGTGATAACCCTACGAATGTTAGGTGATGCTGGTTAAGTTTTTGGTGATATTGGTTGTGATGTCGGGGTTAGCATAAACTCACTGTTGGATGCTTCATTCACACAGGGGTACGGACTCCATTCACAATGGGATAAGCATGAAAAATCTGCCACCATGCATCTCTTTGTGCAGTCACATTTGCTTTGCAATTCTCTTCTGCTTCCTCTTCCCCCTTTTTGTTTGGTGCCCTTTGAGGTACAAGAGAGCTTCTGCAGGTGTGGGGGGTCCCGGTGACTCTCAGGGGTGCCCATGGGATCGGTCACCAGCCCTGTGCTGCAGCCCTGATGCCTCACACACCTTTCTGTAGCTCAGGGCTGCCTAGAGCAAGTGCTGAGAGACAGAGTTGTTTACACCTTTTAAATAACATGTTGCTGTAGTGGGCATTGTTTTTGGTAGGGGATTCTGGGAAAAGGCAGAGTTTCAACTGTTCTTTCCCAGGCGTGGAATCTTATGGGACACCCTGCTGCTCCTTTTCTGGGGAATGTGGAGGTGGAGTGGAGTGAGTGAGAAACAAGCCTGGATTGTAGCATGGAAACTGAGCTCCAGAGTGCCAGTGCAGACTTTTATTGCTGAACTGCCTGCTGGGGATGAAAAAGAAGGAAAATGCCCCAATAACTGCCCAAGGGGATTGTGTCTTAGGGACAGGTATAGGGAGGTGACAAGAAACAGGAGCATGACCCAGTCTCACAGCTTCTAGGAAACTGTGTCATAGGGACTCCATAGGCCAGACATTTCAGAAAGGCTGTCTTGTAAAAGAGCCACAAATGAAGACACTGAAACCCCTCTATTTGTCTCTTGGATTTGTGTATGCTTTTGACAGCAACAACATCCTGCAGGAAGGAGCTCCACAATTTCATTAAGTACTCCTTGAAAAGCACCTCCCATTGTTTGACTGAGCTGCCAGCCTGGTAATTTCAGAGGGTGCTGCCTAGTTCTTGGGTGGAGAGAAAAATCCATCTTTTTGGTACTTGCCTTTCAGGGAGATGAAGGAGAAGGGACTGGTCAGCATCAAACTCCTGGCTGGGTCCCATTCAGAAGTCCTGCTTTCAAGGCTTCGTGACATTTGCTTGGCAGTTACCAGTGAGGTGAGAACACTCTTGTGAATTGTGCCCTGTACTTCATACACGGTGTGTAGAGTAGCTATGTGCTTGTTCATCTCCAAGTGTGCTCAGAGACTGCCTTCATTTCTCTTTTTAGATCTTGTATTTCTAATGTCTGTCAGCTTTCTATGGGATCTGTGTGTAGATGTAGTTGTATTCACTGGTAGGTCGGGTATCTGACACTCATCTTTGAGTGAGCTGCCATTATCATGAAATGTGCAAATGCAAAAAAGATACTCTAATTATGTTATTTTCAGAGTCCTAGTCTCTGCCCGAGCTGTCATTCAACACTGCAAATTAGTCTGTAGACCTGAGCGTGTGTTTTCTGTTTCCTGGCTGAGTGCTTCAACTGCTGGTGTTGCTTTTTTAAACAGGAGCACGTGACTCTTTTATCTTTATGACTGACGCCTTTATGGTTTGAAAGCAGCCCTTACTTTAATTTGGTTCTTTGTGTTTCAAAGAAAAGAGCCTAAAGGGAAAGCAGTTGACATTAAAGAAGGCTTAAGTAGATACTTTATGAAATTTCTTATTTTTAGGCCTGTTACATGCAAGTCTGAGGCCAGATACTGGTGCCAGTGGAAGTGTCATGCTGTGCATGTGCTCTTCTGCTCTTATTGTGCTTTTATGTTCCTCTGGACACAGTGGGATGTGTTGTCATTTCCTGAGTCGTCTGTCTAAGGCAACTGGTTTTCTTTCCGAGGTCATTCTTATGTTTCCCCTCATGACTTCCCCAGGTGACCAACCTCCGCTCAAAGGTGTCCTACTCGGCCATTGTCACTCTGGGAGAGCTCTTTGTGACCTTGAAGAAGGACATGGACTCTGAGGTGGATGAGGTGGCTCGGGTCCTTCTGCACATGATGTGTAATTCGCCAGAGTTTGTTGAGAAAGCAGCCAGTCACACCCTGGGGATCATGGTGGAGAATGTAACTCCTGCACGAGCAATGACTGCTCTCCTGGACAGTGGAGTCAAGTAGGTTTCTTGTTTCAGTGATATTCTTCACCTTCTAGAGTACTTCTAGGTGGGGGAAGGGATGAGAGAAAGAATGGGAATGGTGGGAGGGAAGGGTCCTGTATCCTGCATCTTCTGTCAACTCAGTGACTGGATTCTCCAATCCACCTCATTTCTTTCCTCTTGTCCCCTCTTTCTGCCCTCCCTCAGCCTATGAGTTCTCAGAAAGAAAGAGCTGTAGAATATGGGAAGTTGGACGAGGCCATGAGGATGATTAAATCCAGTTCCTGGCCTTGCACAGAGCACCCCAAGAGTCACACCATGTGCCTGAGATTGTTGTCCAAATGCTGCTTGAACTCTGTCAGGCTTGGTGCTGTTGACCACTGCCCTGGGGAGCCTGTTCCAGTGTCCCAGGCACCCTGTGGGTGAAAAAGCTTTTCCTGATATGCAACCTAAACCTCTTCTGACTCATCTTCCCGCTGCTTCCTGGAGTCCTCCCAGTCTGTCAGAGTTGCCTAGATGTGGTGAATGGTGGGGAAGTGCAAGTGCCTGCAAAGGCTAAGGATAGAGCCTTGTGCTTCTGTGGGAAGAGGGACAATTGCAATTGCAGCTATGAGTGCTCTTTGATATTTCACTGCAGTAAGCACAGAGGCCCTGGGAAAAAACATGCATCCTCATGATGCCATTAACTGGAGAAATAAGGAGGGTACTTGCTGGGGTATGGAGCACCTAGGGGAGAATGTGCTGGCTGTGACACAGCCTGCACAGCAGGTGCAGCTCCTGCCAAAAGGAGTCCTGAATGACTGTCCTGGCCATAGAGCTCTACTTTCTAATCAAACTGGTGTTTCATGTTAGCCTTGAGATGATGAATCACTGCACATACACCTTCACAGGCCCACTACTATGGAATAGCTGATGCAAATGCTGCCTTAAGTGTTTGTGCTGAGCCTGATAATTATCAAAAGACACTCTCTAGAACTGGACAATCTGGGTAAATTGATTGCCACACTTTCCCCATCTTTGCAATAGGATAAAACATTCAGATGTACCCCTTGCCAATCCTCACAAAAGAAACAGGCTGCATTGCTGCATATTCTGCAACTTCACGGCCCACAGAGTGTTTTCTCTGCATCTGTATTTTTCCAAAGCTCTGCAGATTTGGGGATAAATGGCTGGAATGAGCCTCAGTCCTGCTGCAGCTCTGTGTAATGGGTGCCCTCTGATAGGTTAGCATGAATGGTCTTTCATTTCTAAAGAATTCATATGTAATCTATTATTTTATCTTTCTCAGTGGAAATTGTGGCAAAGACACTGAGTATCAGGTCGTGCAGGGAGACTGAATTCCTCCGTCTTCCTTGCAGACAGTCCTTGTGTCCAATGCTAATTTGAGTTTCTCTGAGGACAGAAGCTTCTACAGATGTCTGAAGCTGCAGGGAGAAGCCAGGCCTCCTTCCCGCAGCAGTGGCAGGGAGCACGCTCTGGCCAAGGCCTGTGCTGCTGTTGCTCCTTCTCCCTGTGCCCCAGTGTTTGCTCTCCTCTTGCCAGGAGCCGCCACGCCCAGGTGCGGAAGTGTGCGGCGCAACTGCTGCTGTCCTTGATGGAGAAAATTGGAGTCACGAAGCTCGCAGGCACACCCAGGGCTGAGAGGCTGGCGCACGCGGCAGGGACGCTTGCTCAGGACTGCCACAAGGACACAAGGTAACCATCTTCATTTCACCTCCTCACGCAGGAAAACTGTCTTGTGTCTGTCTAGAAAGGTAAAACCACAAAAGAGTGGAAACGAAAGGCAATATTAAGTTACCTCACGGTGTGGATAAGGGCCATAGAGGCATGGAATACCCGGAGTTGTATGGGATCCATTGGGGCCATGGAGTCCAGCTGCCAGCCATGTGCAGGACATGCCAAGAGTCACTCCATGTGCCCAAGGGCATCATCCAAACGTTTCTTGAGCTCTGTCAGCCTTGGTGCTGTGACCACTGCTCTGGATTACCTGGGGAAATGACTGTAGTGGGTAAGCTGAGGTTGTCCAGCAAGAAGGAGCATTGCCAACTTCCTGTGACTTGAAGGATTCTTTCCTGAGATCAAAAGAGCTCAGATTTGGCAGTCAAACAGTTTTGTTTGATCTTAGGTGCACAACACAGAGCCAAAATGTTGCCTCATGTTCATCACTGAAAGACCCAAAGCAGATCATTCTTGTTAACTTAAAACTTTTCTAGAAGTATTTCAGGGCTAATGTATTCAGTCTGTCTAAACCTCTTCTGCAGCTTTCTAGAATGCTGTTGTCTGTGGCTCAATGACCTCTAAATTTCAGCCTCTTCGGTTAACAGGTTTCCTTTGTTTGTTCGATTTCCTTCCTTCCTTTCTTCCTTCCTGGAATCCTTCCTTCCTGGAATCCTTCCTTCCTTCCTGGAATCCTTCCTTCCTGGAATCCTTCCTCCCTTCCTCCCTTCCTCCTTCCTTCCTTCCCTCCTTCCTTCCTTCCATAGGAATTATGGACAGGAGATGGTGAAGATGTTGATAAATCATCCAAAATGTAAAATGCTTTTGGAGCGATCCGTTCCTGCCTGTGACCTGGAAGATATTCTGAGAAGAATAAAGAAGAAAGTAAGTGCTTGGCAGGAGAAATGTCTCCTTTGTGCAAGTATAGCCACAGCTAATAGGACATCAAACATACCTAATCTGTCTTTATCTCATTCCCCTTCTGCTCAATCATTTTGCTCCTGGGAATGAGCTGTTAATCCCCAGCCTGTTCATCTGCAGACCACAAAGGAACTGATATTCTTAGGGGAAAAGTGGGGCTTTGAAGATTTTGACTATTGGTCACAAAGAGGAAAGGGGAAGAGGAGAAAGTGGGTTTACATTTAAGCATAACTCCCCACCCTGCTGTCCCTGCTCTGCTCCCAGTAAAGCAATGAAGTGAGAAAAGTGCTTCTGAGGAGAACAGAGTCTTTGCAAAAGACACTGGAAGCAGAAGTGCCAAGAGAATTTCCAAAACTGCAGCAGATGTCCCAGTCAATCCTAATTGCTACAATTACCGTCTGTCTTTTGGGAATACTGCCCTGCTGTCAAGCCCTGTGGAGCTGGAAGAAGCTTGGTGAATCCAGCAGCATCCAGAGGAAAATCATTTGTCTTGGGGGGACTTTCATTGTTTTTATCTACGTTATAGAAGGGAGCGTGCCCTTTGTGCACAAACAGGGAGAGCGAGTGTTGAACCAAATCACCTTCCAACAAAATTGGTCCACCCCAAAGAGTCCTAATTTTTCTGCTTTTTCCTATAAGAACTCTTGGTGCCTACCAGTTTCCATTATTCCCATTTATGCTCGAGACTCATGAACTGGGGAGTTTAAACTGCTGCTCACTATGGCAGCACCCATAACCTGCCTTGGGCTATTGCAAACAAAGAGTTGGCATCACTGAATCTCTGGTCTGTTTCCTTCTGTAGGTTTGCAAATATTTCCCTAAGACTTGGTAGCAGTGATCCTGGTTCTAACTTGTGTTTTTAAGCAGACAGTTTCCTATTCTATATTCGAAATGTTGGTGGGGTTTCTCTGTGTCCTTGTAGGGGATGGAAGAGCAGAAGGGTGAACGCCCATGTGTCAAGAGCCCTGTGAAGATGAGGAGCCATGTCTCAAAGAAGCCCCAGGCCACATTTCCTTCTAGTCAACGGTACTGAGCACTTTTGTTAGATGTGACAAAGCACACAACAAGCTTGACATTTCTCTTCCTCAGGAAGATCATTCTGGAGAGATGGCCTGTGCCACTGATTTTTTCCTTAACCTACAAATTTTCTTTGATAAAAATGCCTATATCTGCATTAATAATATTTGTAGATTGTCTCCCGTAATGATTGTCTTGAAGTCCATGCTGTTTTCAGAGCCTCATGATTCTCTAGCTTGAAATCACAGCATGAGTAAAGCACCTCTGGATGTTTTGCTCACAATTATCTGCAGGTATTATCACCAACAAGCCATCATTTGCTTTTATTTTCCAGGGTGAAGTCGACCTCGGATGGACGCCTCCTACACCATCCAAAAGTCCAGGTCACGTTGCCTCCAGCTGTGGATGAAATGGAGATGCTCCAGAAGCTTGATGATCTCCTGGAAGCCAAGGGGTTTGAGACACGGATGGAAGGAGTGGCACTCCTCCTAGACCTGTGCAAAAACAGCCCCAAGCTCATCAGCACAAACATTGTCCAAGTATGTAGGGTATCTTCACTGTTCCTTCCCTTCAGCTCCTCTCCCAAGCCTGTAGCAATGAAGTTAATTCAGTCTGTCTTGGCACTACATCCTGCCTTGTTGGGACAGGCTGGTCCCTCTTACCCAGACAAATTTAATTCAGGTCCAGCATGCAGGACAAGTTCTTTCAGTCCAGCTGTATTTGTCTGGCAGGTGCCTATTGATGTTGTTCATCACATGATGACAGAATTTTCCACTGCCCTAACCTTTGCTGTCTCCTACTCCCAGCTGGGTTCAATGAAAGGAATCCAGCCACTGAAAGCATGGCAATTCTTCTCTTGATGAAAAATGTGTTTGGATGTGGAAGAGAAGTATCAGGCTGGGTTGGTATAACCCAAATGTTTTTACAGACATACTTCTCCAAACTCCATCCTGTCTTGCACAAACACAACTGTGGCTACTCGTTTCCATTCTTGTCTCTATTG
The DNA here is from genome assembly GCF_963662255.1 of Cinclus cinclus. NCBI lineage: Eukaryota > Metazoa > Chordata > Aves > Passeriformes > Cinclidae > Cinclus > Cinclus cinclus. Next base: position 111,180,510 of record NC_085048.1, read on the forward strand.
CACTTGGTAAAGATGGTGTGTAACCTTCTCGGGTATTGAATGCTCATTTCTACATCCCCTCTCCAAACAAGGACATTTTAATCCACCTTTCCTGCTGCTTGTTCTCTTCACAGATTTTTGATCATTTTGTCCTGAGAATATCTGACACGCACAAGAGAGTGAAGCAGATGGCGCTGGACGTGCTGGCAGAAATGATAGCCATCCTGGAAGATGCCTTGAACCCCGTGATTGTCCGTTTAGTGGAAGGAATACTAAAGAGCCTGAACTCAAAGGATACCGGGGTTCATGCTGCAGCTGTGAAAGCGCTGGAAAAATCCGTTTCTCATTTTGGTAAGGCTGACATGGACTCTCCTCAACTGTGTCTCTGCCTCTCTGACACAAGAGAACACTGAGTGCCATGAGAGCTCTTGTTGCCCGTGGAACACTGCAGCTGACATCCACCAGAAGCTGTGGGGGTGCAGTCCTTAGGCACCAGTCCCCCAAGAGGCTTGAATGTGCATCAGCATTTCCCACAAGTGCCAGGAGCCCTTGGCTCTGTGCTGCTTGTCTGGAGAGGAGGTCCTGGACTACAGCTTTGCTACAATTCAGAGGCAAAGGGGATTTTGGAGATTGCTTGGACCCCATTAGATTTCCCAAATGAACAGCTTTGCTGTTGCCATGAAGGGACACTGGCCCATCATGGCTTCTGCAGAGCAGCCCCCTGGAAGGCTCCACATTATAGGCAGTAGCTGCCTCCGTTCCACCTTTCCCATTTGTCTTCTTTTTTCAAATGGGACACTTATGATTCACCAAGTGCATTTCCTTAAAACAAGCAGATAGAAATACAGCTGTCAGTGATGTCTTGTTCCACATGTTGTTTTCATGGAGCAGGATGGCTGTGGCAATTACCTACACAGGCAAGGACTGCTCTAAATTCCTTTGTCACAGAGATTTATGTCAGCACTGAAAATGCTGCTCGGGAGAAATATGCCTGACAAATGGAGTGTTGAAGAGGCAGATCTTCAAGGGGAGTTTCCACTTTCTCCACCTCAGCTGCTCTGTGAACTCCTGAACTGCCTGACTCTGTGCCTTTGTGTATCCCAAGTCTGGGCTTCTTCCTGTTTGCTCTGGAGTTCAAAACCTTTTCACTGCTTACGTGTGATTGAACTCTTGAGGTCCTTGATCTGAAATGTTTAACGTAGCTCCAGGTCCAGCAGACAACTTTGCATTGACAAATGTGAACGGAGAGGTTTTCTTTGGGAATTTGAACCCCCCTCAAGTAGGCTGGAAGGAAAGATATACATCAGCAGAAAATTACTTGATTTTATAAATTGGGGCTGCCCCTGCCCTTCCCCTCCCCACTCTCCTTTCTCCTAGGACCTCAGAAGAGTGAGCAGAAACGTGTGTTTCTCTTGTAGATAAAGTAGCACTGATGAAAGAGTTCAGCCACCAATGGAGTCAGCTGAGTGGCCAAGCTCTGCTGGATGTGACAGAGCGTATCACAGGTATGGCCTCTGCTAAGCCAAGAGGTCTCTCCAGGGAGCATTTCCAGGGCATTCCTGGCAATAGACAGTAGAGTAGCTGCTCCAAATCAGGAGGTGCTGAGCTTGTCCCTCCTGCCCAATGCCCATGGCAGCTGTGTTTGGCAGGTTTTCCCTGGCTGCTGCAGAGGTGTGCAGTACCTGGCACGGGGGTGGCGCTCGGCCTTGGGGCCGAGCTCTCACTGGGGCATCTCAGAGCCCACCTCCAGGAAAGGGAGGGGTTAAAAATACCCGAGCTGGCTCTTCTCTTGGGAGCTCAGTGTCATCTCTGGTCCTTCAGGGAAAATGTAGCAAGTGCTGTTTCAGGCAATCCGTTTCTTTTGTCCTCACAGAATTCTCATTTTGCTCTTGAAAAGTTTTGAGACTGAACCCTGCAGTGCCTGGGGGTCACAGCTTAGGTCAAAACTCAGCACCCAGATTAGGGGCACGGATTTGGTGCAAGGCAGCCTTTGGGGCCAGAGGGGCAGAAGCAGAGTGCTGAGGCTCCCTGCCTGTGCTGTCAAAGTGGCATTGGACTGAGCATTTCAGGGTGTGCAAACAGTGTCTTCCTGTGTCAGTGCTGTCCAAAATGCTACAAATGCAGCTGATAATTGATTCCTCAGAGGAGCTTGCTATGTCAGCAACAGCCCAGGAATGGAAAAGTGATAATCTCTATATATAGTGGACAAGATGATTTACAGCCTTGCTTTAACGGGGTCTAAATGCACTGCTAAGTGTGCCAGCATCTTTAAATGCAAGGTTTCATAGATGTTGTGTCTTCTTCAGCAATCTCAAATGCTCAGTGTTCGGTGATTGAGAATGTCAAAAGCCCTTGAAAGGGCATTGGAATAAAGTAGATGTCTAGGAAGAGGGAATTTAGTTTTGGAGATATTTTGATCTCTTCTTCAAATAAAGGAAATAAACATAAATTAGGACTCTTTTAGGAAGAGCAGATGTTCTCTCTGAGATTTAGTGGGAACAAACAATGTTTTCTCAAGTTCCATTGTGACCAATGTCTTGAATTGGATTTTAACTGAAATTAACATCCATTTTGAAATGGATGCCATAACCCTTTTCCTGCTTGGCAGAATTGGTTTTGGGCACTTTCAGGAAGTGTTTAAATGTTGATGATTGCTGGTGGATTACGAGCATAGAGAAAATGAAGTCTCTTCCACCACAGAATAAGAAGTGGTTACTGCATAACATTTTGCTTGATCAGAAAATATGAATGGTGTCCAGAGCATTTCAGGTTTTGATGTCTCAGCCACATCTGCCATGCAAGGAGCCTGTTGGTTGTCAATGTTTTGTCTGTGTTTGACAAAGTTCAGTCCAGAAATTGAGCAGGGAGAAGGCTTCAGAGAGAAAGGGAGAAGACACTCGTGTTGTGGTTAAATTTCATTCATCTGTGTTGCATTTTTCTCTCTACATTCTACTATTGCAGTGCACATTGCAAGAAAAATGCCATTAACATTGGGAGGGGGAATGACATTAAAATGTGCAGATGCACAAATGCCACAGCAATGAGGTCTGGGTAATTACCTAAGACACCCTGAGGTTTGAAGCAGCTGTTTGTTGGAAGGCACAAAAGCATTGTGCCAAAGACAGCAGCTAGTCACTGATGTTTCTAAATCCAGCTGTCAAGCAGCACCCATGTCTGGTGGGCTGGAGTTTGGAAGTGTGGTCTAATAGTGCCCTTTGCTGTGTGCCACTGAACAAAGGGAAGAGCCAGATTGGATTCTGGCACTTTGACATCAAGGGTCACAAAGATGGAATTGTCCTTTTTCTTAGAAACCTTTCAATTGAATCTCCATGGTGCATTTCCAAATCTTCAGTGTGGGTTTAGACAACTTCCTAATGGAAATGAAAGGGAAGTTGACATTTTAGTCATTCTTGATGTTGAAACAGGTTGTGAAATGATCCAGTAAAGGTACAAGTTCTGCCACAGGTGCAAGTATTTGTTTGGAGACAGTACTCCTGAGGTGTTGGTGGTTCTATTTTGGGGAGGATCAGCTGCTTTGGCCATTTCTGGATCGTTGGGCTCTGTGTGCTATTTCACTGCTCTTAGCCAGAGAGGCTTCCAAGAAGCAAATCTCGAGGTGGATCCTTGTTTGCATTAAGGTTGTTGTTTCAGAAGCTTGTGTCTCTGTCCCGGCAGTGCTTGTGGAAGGGGTTTATGCCAGGAGCCCTGAAGTGGTCCAGCGCTACGCCCTGCCCGTGCTCTGGTCCTTCCTGGAGAACAAGGCGCTGCCTGTCCGCAGCGCCAATGTGCGCACGGTGGTCACCAGGCTCGCCTCTGCCCTCTACGAGGTGATGGGCACCAAGCTGAAGAAGCGTGCTGCCAGCCAGCCCCCACATGTCCAGGAAAACCTCTCCAACATCCTGGGCTGGTGAAGGCTTGATGTTCTCCAGCAAGTTGACCAAGTGCTGAGATGGACACCTGCGGTTCTGACCTTTTAGCTGGGCCAGAAATGACAAAATACTCAGGAAGGGTGTGCATCTGCCCCTGCTCTCTCCACTGCCCTTCCTAGTCATGGCATGCTCAGGGGCCTGAAGACACTCTGGATTGAGGACAAAGTGAAGGACTAGCATGGCTCAGCCTCCCACCGAGGTAAGGTGGGAGCTGGGCCGCTCTCTGGTGGGAGGAAGGGTCTTGTGCCAGCCTGGAGAGCCTGTGCACATTGGCAGGGAGCAGTTGTGCCCTGCAGGTGCCCCCTGCCATGAGCTGTGCTGCTGCCAGTGCCCCATGGAGCTGTAGGGCTGCTGAGCTGTGGGGCAGGGAGAGGAGCAGGAGGCTGCATGTGCAGCTGAGCCATTGCTGGGAAGCACAGGGCTCTGGGCTCCCTGCTGTCCCAGGGCAGCCCAGAGGCCAGGGAGTTCCCCTGGGAGCTCTGTGGAAGTGGCTCAGGGTGTGCCCCTGGCCTGCCTCCAGAGGGTGATGGTAGGAGAATGTTTCCCTGTGCAGCTATTTATGAATTTCCAAGAAATGTGTTCTATGAAATATGGAGCTTCAGATGCTTTAGGTTTGCATTGCAGCCTCTGTTACATTTTGTGTCTCCATTTTGCAGACCTGCCTGGCTCCTGTGTTTCCACCAAGTTTTCTCTGGACATTCTTTTGTGCATTTACCCACAAAGTCCTTTCCTGCTGTCCAGAAGAGCTCTTTCCTCCAAGCCCAGGAAGAAGCTGCTGCCTATCCAAAGAGCGTTTGAAGACATGGATTTATGCATTAGCCTGTATAGTTCCAGATGTACATATGTTCTGATAGTTATCTGTAGGTTTCAATAAATATATTTTGATTGTATCTTAATAATTTTGTTGTTATATTTTTTATTGTGTATATTTTTGGTGGTATGTTTTGTTTTTTTATATTTTATAGTTTTATATTTTTTCCCACTGACATGCTAGGGGTGGCCAGGTCCTTGAGACCTTGAGATGGGGAAGGGAGAGCTTCCCTGATTTTGTGAGTTTCTCTGGGAGGGTGGGGCCAGTGGGGGGAAGGAGGCCAAGGCCACGAGATTCGAAGCAGGTAAAGGAGGGTGGGGGGGCAGTTACTGGTACTCACCCCTTTTTGGCTCTGGAAGGAGGAAGGCAGCTGGAAAACCTCACCGCGCCATCCCAGTGCCAGGAGCTGCCTCTTCAGGTGTTGGACCTCACACCCCTGCCAGGATGCTGTCCTGCTTCAGTTTGCTATCTCCAAGCATCCTGTTGGAGCACCGGGACCGACACTGCTCCAAGGATTCGTGAGCAGAGTCTCTCCTCCACCCTTCCCATCTGGGACACAGCTGCCATCACCCCCAGCTCTCCTGCAGCTGTGCAGGGATCCACACACCTGCCCTGTCCACTGGGAACCTGCCAGAGCTCACTGCCAATGGCGATGGTAACTGCACCAGGGGGGAAAAGAGCACACAACCAAAGGAACTGTGACTGGGTTCCTGTTAATTTCATAGTTATTGTTGTTTAGATTGGCCTTGTTGTATATTTAGTAGAGAACTGTTCTTCCTGTCCCCCTATCTTTCCCTGAGAACCTCTTGATTTCAAAATTATACTGACTCAGTGGGAAGGATTTTACTTTCTCCATTTCAAGGGAAGGTCCTGCTTTCTCCCTAGCACACACCTGTCCATTCAAACTAGGATACGGAGCATGAGATGCAGGGCTGATGTGTGAAAGCATGAGGATCTCCTCCAAAGTAACTTGTTTAATTGTCCATTTTATTACTTCTCTATTTACTCCACACTACTAAGGCAAGGCAAGCTTTGCTTGCAGGCAAAACAGGCATGGGATACACTAGGGTCCCTTGCAGGATCAGCAGGGCTGGCAGTGACAAAGCAGGCAATCTGCTCCATGGTGAGCCACTACACAGCCGCATCCCAATGTGGGTTTAAGTAGCATGGTATTATGGAGAACTCCTTTTCTGCATCAGATACCAAAAGAATGTCCACAGCTTCTGGTGGCAGTCAGCTGGAGCATTCCACAGGCAACACGAGCTCTCAAGGCACTCAGTGTTCTCTAGTGTCAGAGGCAGAGACACAGTTGAGGAGAGTCCATGTCAGGGGTCAGCCTTCCCAAACTGAGCAATGGATGCTTCTGCCACTAACACTGACAGGAAATAAACAAACAAAATTTCTGTGCACACCAGGGCTACGTGTGGATTAAATTATTTCTGTTTCACATCCCGGCCAGAACAACATCGTGGTCAGAATATCATTGTTCCTAGATTCTCTAACACTAAAAATATTGCTGGAGAGTTTTTGTCATTCCCATAGATTTGGTGACATCCAGACACACTTAACAATCCATTTGGGTCCAAGTTCCATGTTGCAGACGATGTCTTTGGGCAGCCTGCAAGTGTCTCAGCAGAGAATGAAAAGGGATGACAATACTGACACGATTTCTCTTTGCTACTTGAAATTTAAAAGCTCCGCTCCAGCCCACACTGGCAAAATTGTCAGAAGAGGCAATTCTTCCCCACAAAATGCTTCATCTCACTCAAACAAGAAAGCCACAAGCCAACAGTCTTCTTTACGCCTCCACTGCTTTATTTGGCTATTTCTCTAATAGGAATTAGCTTCATTTATTCTTACTTTGTTTCCTGTGTTCCACGGGGCGCGCGGCGGCTCCTCCGTTGGGTTCGCGGAGGCAACGGCAGAACGGCCGCGCGCTCCGGCGGCTCCGCAGCAGCAGCAGCAGCAGCAGCAGCAGCAGCAGCAGCAGCAGCAGCAGCAGCAGCAGCAGCGCCTGTCTCGATCGGTTTTCCGCTCGAGTTCCCGCTCGCCCTTCGTGCCCTTCTCCCTCTCAGACTCCCTGTGATCCCGTTCAGTCCCCTCCTTGTTGCGCCTCTCCCAGCCCGGCTCATGCCGCGCCCCGCAAGGCGGCCGTGGGCGAGCCGGCCCCCTGCCCGCCCCTGTCGGGCACGCCGCGGTGCCGCCTCCGCGGGGCTCAGTCCGTACCGCCTGTGGCACCTTTTGAAGAGCCTGTGGACGAGCTCCTCGCTGCGCTGGTGGCGGTGGTGGAGCAGCAGCGTCTCTTGGCTCCGCCTGGCGCGGGCCCTGGCGCTGGCCCGGCCCCGACCGAGGCCCCTCCCGCGGTTCCGCCCACAGCTGGCCCGCAGCCGCCCGGCTCCCGCCCCGCCGCCGGCGCATTCCCCCGAGCGAGCCTCGCCGCCCGGCAGTTCGGCCGCCGGCCCCGAGGCGCCGGAGCCCGGGGCGGCTCGGGAAGCAGCGGCGGCCGGGGCGGGCGGGTGCCCCGGGCAGAATGCCGAGAGCGCGGTGCCGTCCGCACGGGCGGAGAAGCCTCCCCTGGAGCAGCTGTACCGGGAGGGCCCGCTGCTGGGGAGCGGTGGCTTCGGCAGCGTTTACGCCGGGACCCGGCTCGCCGACGGCGTCCCGGTAAGAGACGGGGCCGGCTCGGAGCGGGGAGGGGGGCGGCGAGCGGCGGGCGGCGAGCTGAGCCCTCCGCTCGCCTTGGCTTGCAGGTGGCCATCAAGCGAGTGTCCCGGGACCGCGTCTTGGAGTGGGCGCGGCTGGTGAGTGAGCGGGGCCAGCGGGAGCAGGCGGCGGGGCGTGGCGGGCGGGGTAAGGCCAGGCCCGGCCGGGTGGGAGCCGGGACGCTGCGATGGGAGCGAGCGTGGAGCGAGCGGGGGCCGCGCAGCGTCCCGGGCCATGGGCAATGGGAGCTGCGGTGGCGCCAGGCGGGGGGTGGCGAAGGCGAGCGCAGCATCGGCGCCGCTGACGGCATGGCGGCTCCCCCGCAGCACGACGGCGCCCTTGTGCCCCTGGAGCTGGTGCTGCTCTGGATGGCGTCGTGGCCCGGCTTCCGCGGCATCGTGCGGCTCCTGGACTGGTTCGAGCTGCCCGACGGCTTCGCGCTGGTCATGGAGCGTCCGGAGCGCTGTCAGGACCTCTGGCACCTGCTGCACGCGGGGGGGTTCCTGCCAGAGCCCGTGGCGCGGGCGCTGTTCCGGCAGGTGCTGGGGGCCGTGCGGCACTGCACCAGCCGCGGCGTCCTGCACCGCGACATCAAGGCCGAGAACGTGCTCATTGACCTGGCCACCGGCGAGGCGAAGCTCATCGACTTTGGCTGCGGCACGATCCTGCAGGACACCTTCTACACCCAGATGGCCGGTGAGCCCAAAGCCGGGGCCCAGCCGGGCAGTGGAGCTTCTCCCCTGTGCTTCCACAGGTGGAACACACAGGGAGGGAGGGAGGGAGTGAGGGGGAATGCTGCTTCAGCCGGCTGCAGCCAAGTTGCATTTTGGCAGGAGCTGGGGCTGGCTTTTGAGGAGCTGGCTGGGAGGGAGGGAGCAATCAACATTGGCCTGATGAGCTGTGCCCGTGTGCCATAGGAACGCGGGAGTACTACCCACCGGAGTGGATCCTCTTTGGCCGCTACCATGGCCAGCCAGCCACCATCTGGTCCCTGGGCATCCTGCTCTATCAGCTGGTGTGCAGGCACCTTCCTTTCAAAAGCAGAGAGGACATCGTCCGGGGACAGCTCTTCTTCCCGCCCCGGGTGTCTCAAGGTGGGGATGAGCCTTCAAGGCACAGGAGCAAGAACGGCTTTGGGAGAGGGCAGGTGGCACATAAGTGTCCTGCTGTTGCAGCTGGGGAGGAGGTTCATCTCCTGGGCTGAGCTGGAGGAGGCGGCACGTGTGCTTCTGCTGCTCTCTTCCAGAAGAGAGGATGGATGGGAAGCTGTGCGAACAGCTCTGAGCACTCTTTAGTGTGCTGTGGGCACTGTGAAATCTGGGAGAGCATGGACAGGAGCTGACCAGCAGTTTCTGGTTTCTCTCTGCAGAGTGCCAGCACCTGATCAGGTGGTGCTTATCCATGGACCCTGCAGACAGGCCATCCTTGGATGACCTTTTAGAACATTCTTGGGTGCAGAAGCCCCACCTGGCCCAGGAGACAGCAGAGATCCATCCCTCTGCACAGTAGGATCCAGGATGCCCGCAAGCAGCAGCTGCTCGTGTCTCGTGGCTCTCAAAGAATTCCCCAGAGCATTTCCCAGTGGCCCTGGCATGGAGCAGAGAGCACAGCCAAGGAGGTGCTTCCTCAGGTCCCCGGCGATTTGTGGAGGGAGCGGCTCAGGGCTCCCCATCCTATTGGAGAAATTGTGGCACAGTGCAGTGAAGTTGCCACAGAGTGGAAAAGGGGAAACATCCCCCTGCAGCTCAATGGCCTCGTGATGTCCCCGCGAGCCAAGGCACATCTGGCGTGTTCTTCTGGAGATCAGCGCAGAGCTGGAGAACGCCGTTCTCGAGCTGGCCACTGGCAGGGCAAAGCTGATGGGCTTTGGTTGCAGCCCCTTCCTAGAGGACACGCTCTGCACCCCGACGAAATCAAGATGAGTCCCCAGGCGGTGCAGGGGTGGGGGGATGCTCGTGCCTCCAGGCATGGCAGGGCTCAGCCTGGCCACGTGCCGGAGGTTCCCCTTGGGGTGGCAGTGGACAATATTAATCTTTCTGCCAACTGCTCAGCTGCTTTTTGGTGGGGCAGGGGATGGATGTTGTGGAAGGGGAGCCGGCTCCTGGCCTCGCTCACAGCTTCTTCCTGCCAGCATGGCACAGGCTGGGGTGGGGGCATCCGGCCTGACATAAGCGTCCATCCGTGTGGATGGGGAGCAGCAGAGGGGGACGGGTTCTTTAGCCATGGCCCAGCTGCTCTGCTTTGCAGGCCCTTGAGGAAGGGGTGGGCATACAGGTGGGAAAGGTAGGGTTTTTCCCCACCACTGGAGAGATTTTAGTATCATAAAGAGCGGTCAGACCTTCCCCAGTCCCGTGAAACGGTGACAACCTTTGGTGCTTTTTCTTGTTTCCAGGTCTTGTTTTGAAATGACTTTCATGCAATTGTTCTTTGTTTTTTCCAGAAAGATTGCAGCTTGTGTCCAGACCAGATGGAGCAGCACCAGCACCGTCCTTGGAGTGCGTCCCATGCTGGTGCTCCCCGGGGAGGGTCCACGGTGTGCAAGGACGTCCCTGCAAGAAGGATGAGGACCTTGTGTGTGATCGGCTCCTCTCCTGGCAGCCGGTCTCCAGAGGTGGGTACCCGGTTCCACAGCTCGGGTGGCAGAAGGGCTTAGGGCAAACGGCAGCAGGCACACGAGAATGTCGCTCTTGCAGCTGCTGAGGAGGTTGTTGTGCCATGCTTGAGCAGAAGAGGTGGAGCGTGTCCTGCCACGCTGCTCTCCTCTAACAAGGAGGGAATGGGCTGGGAGGTTTGGGCTCTGAGCACAGCCAGCAGCCTGGCCTGAGCACAGGCCGTGGTGAGACAGGGGGGACAGGAGCCTGCTGCCACTGACCGTGGCTTTCTGGTTTCTGTCCCCAGGCTACCAGCAGCTCATGCCATGGAAACGGCACCGCTCGACCTGCCAGTCTGGGAGGGCTGGACGGCAGCGGGTGTTCATTTGCTGCCCAAAATAAATCATTCTTGTTACTAACATCATCATCATCATCGGAGCATTTCTTTCATCCTTTTTTCAAGCTTTTGGCACCCTTCTTCCACCGAAATCTCTTTGCCTCTTTCCTCATCCACTTGGTGGAATTGGTGGGGGGGTTTAAGTAACACAAAAAGTTCAGCAACAATTCCTGTTGCCAACCGCAGCAGTCTCTTCAAGAACCTGGAGTTGGTAGCCAGGCCCACATTTCACTTGGAAAGGGGAGTGGTTTGCAGGGACAAAGATGTCCCTCTGCTGCAAAAGCAGGGAGGAAATCAGAAGCAGCAAAATGCAATTTCAGCTCTACCCCCGCCCAAAGTTGTCTGCATCTTTGCCCTCCACTCCAAAATAGGCAGGCAAGGCTGGACTTGAACAAGATTCAAGTCCTTCATGGTCCCTTGGCATTAAAGGGATCAAGTAAAACTCTCGTATGCAGTAATTGGAGTACAGCTACTGTAGGGATAAAAGAAATGTTGGAAGCTGGGACATCCTTCTTGACTCCTTTGTCTCCCCAGGTGTTGTAGCCTGGATAGCTGTTAAGATGGTTGCAGGTAAAGGAGCAGCAAGGGCCTTTGTATGGGATCCACGGAGATGCTTATTTCAGCCACTGCGTGGATAGTCCAGGGTCAGAGGCAAAGACAAAGGGGAACGTCGGGGTGAGGGTCCAGGTTGAAGCAGATGGGTGTCCTGGGCAGGGGGAGCATCAGGGAGCACTTACCAGGAGACATGGGGGTGGCACAAAGGTGGGGTTAGGGCATGGGAGCCAACAGGGAAACAGGGTGGGAGTGACCGAAAGCCTGAGAGACAGGGAGAGGGCAGGGGGCTGGCCCAGGGAACAGAACAGGGCTACATTGGCATGACAGAACAGGGCTTGCTATGAGAGAAGCCTCTCGTGTCTTCCTAACTAGGGAATGCCTTTTAGGGTCTCCACAGTGGGGTGTTTTGGGTTCAGTTTGAGTTTGGGTGGAGATACTGCTTTAGTGTAGTGGTTTTGGATTGTTAATTTGAACGTTTTTAGTTGTGAGATAGGATTAGGAGGAAGCTAAAACAGGCTTAGCTTTAAATGGTACAAAGACAAACTTTATTACCAGAAATTATAGGGGAAAAAAACAAGAAGAAATATTAGAATAAAACTTCAGACTACTCTTCTTCTTTCCACACATTTGTTTTTTTTGCATTGACAGCATACAAAGAACAACTCAGTTAGTTTACCTTTTCTAAAATAGTCATTTACTTGTTTCTTTCAGAGAGGAGATTCTTCAGCCTATAGAGGTTTTTCATAAGAAACCATTTTTAGGTGGTCTTGCTGTTCTAGTGTTTAGCCGTCAGGGAGGATAGAGATCTGGTTATTATGTAATATTTTTTTTCTCAACTAACATTTTAATTCATAACTAATACTGAGGACCATATCAACTTATGAGGCACACTTAAAGGATTATAATAGTTGAAACAAAAGCTTACTCCACTTTTAAAAATAGAGGGTGTTTTTCTTCTTCCCTAGGGAGAAGCAGGGGTTTTTTCACTATTTCAACCTAGGGCACTTACAGCAATTTTAACATTGGTTTATTTTAACACCAACGCTTCTTCTTACATCTAGAGTTAGAATCTTTAATCCACCCCATATTTTTTATGTGTTATAGGGAAACAAGGGTTGCTTTTCTGTAGCATAAAAAAAAGGGAAGAATTTCAGTCTATGTCTTCCTTCCCTCAGCTGAGACTTGACTCTTCTCGTACTTTGAATTTGGTGTTTTTTGTGCTGTTTTTGTACATATTATCATTTTGGTTCTCTTTTTTTTTTTTCCACAGGACAGAGAATAAAGTATTTGTAAAGTCATATTTTGGGCAGTGAAAAAGTTAATATTTTGCCGGGGCAGGAGAGGGTTCTGTGATTGTGTCCTGGTTTACAATACAACATACATATTCTATTACCATCTGAGAAGTGTGATCATCCTTATCTCTGTGGGAAATGTCTTCTGTTGATGGGCCATCACTGATAAGGGTGATCATCCTTATCTCTGTGGGAAGTATCTTCTGTTAATGGGCCATTGAGTCCTACTGTAGAACTGATAAGATTACTTCATCCCATTGGGAGATGCTCCAGCCAGGAGGATGAGCCAAGCCTTTCCTACCTAGATAAAAACTGAGGTTTAGAACGCCAAAAGCAGCCTTTCTCCACTGGATTCCAGAGGAAGAACCAGGTTCTTATCCACATCATCGCTGGACCCTTTGGAGGAAAACTGCACCAGCACCCTGACTGACAGGGTATCAGGTTGTATTCTGACTCTGTCAGTGGTTTTATTTTTATTATTGCATGTATTTTGTTTTTTTCTTCTTTTTTTCCTCTTCCCTATTAAAAATTGTATTACTGACTTGAAGTCTCACTGGTTTTGCTTTTCAAACCAGTACATTTGTTGGCGCCCAATGTGGGGCAAGAAGGTACTGAGAAAAAAGTCAGCATTACAATTTTGAATTTTGCCAGCCACCTATTCACCATGATTCTCAACATGCTTACGTGGGTTTTATATCTTACTCTCTATATTTTTCCGCACATGGGGAACTATCTGCCGGTTGTAATGCTCCTGTGTAGACCAGGGTATGGTATAAAAATTGCTTTATTGGTCTATTATGTCTATTGCATGATAACCTCTGAGGCAATGAACATCATTCGGAATATATACTCAACTTTGTTTGTTTGTCCTAGTCTAGGCTGCTACATCTGGGGTCTCAACAATCGCACCCAGCCCCTGGGGGGAGGGGAAAAGGATGATTTTTTCCAATCTTTCAGGCATGGCACAGCAGTTTTTGGAAATGTTGAGTTCTCTCTGGATGCCAAGGACAGCATAATATTGTTGTTAGTTCTGCTTTGTCTTCTCTGCACAGCCTTCACAGCCTGCAACATGCTTAGAAACAAAACACTACATGGTATAGTGCAGCGTATTCTTGAGGAAGAGGAAAAAAGAAACAAATCTACTGCGTCCATGTCTGCACAGACTGTCACAAAGGAGAAAAGAGCCAAAAGAAAAGCAACAGCATCCGTCTCTACACAGACTTTTATCCAGGAAGAAGGAACCAAAAGTGCCACCAGCATCTCCACACAAACTGTCACCGAACCAGAACAGCCCAGACCAGTAGCAGTTGCCCCCGTTCAGAAGAAGAAATCAAAGAGCAAATCAGTTCGCATAGTCACTGATGAGGACGTGGCAGGACCTTCGCACCCAGCAGAAGAGACAGAGCCAGAAATCATCACTCGCTCTCTATCCCTGGGTGAGCTGCGTGACCTGCGGAGGGAATTCACCCGCCAGGCAAACGAGTCCATCCTGACCTGGCTGCTCCGCATCTGGGACGCTGCAGCCAATGACACAGTTCTGGATGGAAGTGAGGCCAGGCAACTGGGATCTCTGTCCCGGGATGTGGTCATTGACCAGGGGATCGGGAAAACCCAAGAAACCCTCAGCCTCTGGCGGCGACTGTTGACAAGTGTGAAGGACAGATACCTTTGTAAAGAAGATCTCCAGGTGCACCAAGGAAAATGGAGCACAATGGAACAAGGTATCCGATGCCTGAGGGAATTGGCTGTGCTGGAGATCATTTTCTCAGAAGATGAGAGATTTCCTAAGAGCCCAGACTGTGTCCGGTGCACCTCACAGATGTGGTTGAGATTCGCACGGCTTGGACCAGAGATATACTCCCGTTACCTGGCAACACTGCAATGGAGGGAAGGTGAGGACATGGTAGGCGTCTTGGCCAATAAACTAAGAATTTATGAGGACACTGTCACTGCCCCATTTCGTACCCATGTCTCAACCGTGGAAACAAGGCTGGTTGAGCAAGTCCGGAGCTTGATTGAAGAGGGCCATCAGAAGCTTAAAAAAGAACTTAAGGCAGAAAACTACCAGATCTCACCAGAACCAACAAGAGTCTCTGCCATTAGGAGCCGGCGTTTCCCAGCCAGGGAGAAAGGACACACTCCACGAGGTAACCTCTGGTTTTTCCTTCAGGAGCATGGAGAAGACATGAGGAAGTGGGATAGAAAACCCACCTCCTCCTTAGCAGCCCGGGTACGTGAACTGAAAAGAGGGACACCGAACATAAGAAGCTCACCTAGAGTCAACGCTGCTCCAGTCTCTCGTGCACAGAACTCCAAACAGTATCAGAACGATGATATGACTGATCCTCTTGAAGGGACCTCAAGAACCTATCTACAGGAAGAGAGCAACGTGTACCAAGACCAGGAATAGAGGAGCCCTGCCTCTAGCCAGGTAGAGGAGAGGGACAATCGGATCTACTGGACTGTGTGGATCCGATGGCCTGGCACATCTGACCCACAAAAACATAAGGCTTTGGTTGACACCGGCGCCCAATGTACCCTGATGCCATCAAGGTATGTAGGAGAAGAGTCAATCTCTATTTCTGGGGTAACAGGAGGATCCCAGCAGCTGACTGTAGTAGAGGCCGAAGTGAGTTTAACTGGGAAAGGGTGGCAGAAACACCCCATCGTGACTGGCCCAGAGGCCCCATGCATCCTCGGCATAGACTATCTTCGAAATGGGTATTTCAAAGACCCAAAGGGATATCGCTGGGCTTTTGGGATAGCTTCTGTAGAGACAGAAGACATCAGAAAACTGAATACCTTACCTGGTCTCTCAGATGACCCCTCTGCTGTGGGACTATTGAGAGTTGAAGAGCAACAGGTACCAATCGCCACAACAACAGTACACCGTCGGCAATACCGTACCGACAGAGACTCTGTGACTCCCATCCATGAGATGATTCGTAAACTGGAAAGCCAAGGGGTGGTCAGCAAAACCCACTCACCCTTCAACAGCCCCATCTGGCCTGTGCACAAGTCTGATGGAGAATGGAGATTGACTGTGGACTATCGTGCATTGAATGAAGTGACTCCACCGCTGAGCGCTGCCGTGCCAGATATGCTGGAACTCCAGTACGAGCTGGAGTCCAAGGCAGCAAAGTGGTACGCCACCATTGACATTGCCAATGCATTTTTCTCCATTCCTCTGGCAGCAGAGTGCAGGCCTCAGTTTGCTTTCACCTGGAGGGGGGTGCAGTACACCTGGAACCGACTGCCCCAGGGGTGGAAACACAGTCCCACCATCTGCCATGGACTGATCCAGGCTGCACTGGAAAAGGGTGAGGCTCCTGAACATCTACAGTATATCGATGACATCATTGTATGGGGGAGCACAGCAGGGGAAGTCTTCGAGAAAGGAGAGAAGATTATTCAGATTCTGCTGAAGGCTGGTTTTGCCATTAAGCAAAGTAAGGTAAAGGGACCAGCTCAGGAAATTCAGTTTCTAGGAGTCAAATGGCAAGATGGACGTCGTCAGATCCCAACAGAGGTAATTAACAAGATCACCGCTATGTCTCCACCAACCAACAAGAAGGAAACACAAGCTTTCCTAGGTGCCATAGGCTTTTGGAGAATGCACATCCCTGAGTACAGCCAGATTGTGAGCCCTCTCTACCTGGTTACCCGCAAGAAGAATGATTTCCACTGGGGCCCTGAACAACAGCAAGCCTTCACCCAGATCAAGCAAGAGATCGCTCATGCGGTAGCCCTTGGTCCAGTCAGGACAGGACCAGAGGTAAAGAACGTGCTCTACTCTGCAGCTGGAAATCATGGTCTATCCTGGAGCCTTTGGCAGAAGGTACCTGGTGAGACTCGGGGTCGACCACTGGGATTCTGGAGCAGAAGCTACAAAGGGTCTGAAAACAACTACACTCCCACAGAGAAAGAAATTTTGGCTGCCTATGAAGGAGTTCAAGCAGCCTCTGAAGTAATTGGCACTGAAACACAGCTGCTTCTAGCACCTCGACTACCGGTACTGGGCTGGATGTTCAAGGGAAAGGTTCCTTCCACACATCATGCCACTGACACTACATGGAGCAAATGGATTGCCCTCCTCACTCAGCGCGCCCGTATTGGAAATCCAAATCGCCCTGGGATTCTGGAAATAATTACAAACTGGCCGGAAGGTGAGACTTTTGGGTTATCTTCTGAAGAGGAGGAGCAAGTGGCACGTGCCGAGGAAGCCCCACCATACAATGAGCTACCGGAGACTGAAAGACGATATGCCCTCTTCACTGATGGTTCCTGCCGAGTTGTAGGCACTAACTGAAAATGGAAAGCTGCAGTATGGAGCCCCACACGACAAGTTGCACAAGCTACCGAGGGACAAGGTGGATCGAGTCAGGTTGCAGAGTTAAAAGCCATCCAGCTGGCTTTAGATATTGCCGAACGGGAGAAGTGGTCAAAGCTCTATCTCTACACTGACTCATGGATGGTAGCTAATGCTCTGTGGGGATGGTTGGATCGCTGGAAAAAGGCCAACTGGCAGCGCAGAGGGAAACCCATCTGGGCTGCTGAGATTTGGCAGGACATTGCCACCCGAGTAAAGAAGCTAACCGTGAAGGTTCGACATGTGGATGCGCATGTACCTAAGAGTCGAGCTAATGAAGAGCATCACAACAACGAGCAGGTGGACCGAGCTGCCAAGGTAAAAATATCACAAGTGGATCTAGACTGGCAGCACAAGGGAGAATTATTCCTAGCTCGTTGGGCCCATGATGCCTCTGGTCATCAGGGGAGAGATGCAACATACCGATGGGCCCGTGACCGAGGGGTGGACCTTACTATGGACAGCATCTCACAGGTCATCCAGAACTGTGAGACCTGTGCCACAATCAAACAGGCCAAGCGGGTGAAGCCTCTGTGGTACGGTGGACGATGGTCAAAGTACAGGTATGGGGAAGCCTGGCAAATTGACTACATCACCCTTCCCCAAACCCGCCAAGGCAAGCGCTACGTACTGACCATGGTGGAAGCAACCACAGGATGGTTGGAAACCTACCCTGTGCCTCATGCTACTGCCCGCAACACCATCTTGGGCCTAGAAAAACAAGTCCTTTGGAGGCATGGTACCCCCAAAAGAATTGAGTCAGACAACGGAACCCATTTCAAGAACAGCCTTATCAACACCTGGGCCAGAGAACATGGTATTGAATGGATATATCATATCCCTTACCACGCACCAGCTGCCGGGAAAGTTGAACGGTGCAATGGACTCCTTAAAACTACCCTGAAGGCACTCGGTGGGGGAACCTTCAGAAATTGGGAAATGAACTTGGCAAAAGCCACCTGGATGGTCAACACCAGAGGGTCCATCAATCGAGCCGGTCCTGCCCAATCTGAACCCCTGCACACAGTGGATGGAGACAAAATCCCTGTGGTACACATGAAAGGTATTTTAGGAAAGACTGTTTGGATCAATCCCACCACAGGCAAAGGCAAACCAATCAGTGGGATTGTTTTTGCTCAAGGACCTGGTTACACTTGGTAGGTAATGCAGAAAGATGGAGAAACCCGCTGTGTACCGCAAGGAAACCTTATTTTAAGAGAGAACTGTGTGTAGGGTTTCATTCTGTATTATATGTAAATATATAGGGTATTGGTTTGGGTATAATGTAGATGGTAATAGAATAAGGGGTGGATTATGTCCTGGTTTACAATACAACATACATATTCTATTACCATCTGAGAAGTGTGATCATCCTTATCTCTGTGGGAAATGTCTTCTGTTGATGGGCCATCACTGATAAGGGTGATCATCCTTATCTCTGTGGGAAGTATCTTCTGTTAATGGGCCATTGAGTCCTACTATAGAACTGATAAGATTACTTCATCCCATTGGGAGATGCTCCAGCCAGGAGGATGAGCCAAGCCTTTCCTACCTAGATAAAAAACTGAGGTTTAGAACGCCAAAGGCAGCCTTTCTCCACTGGATTCCAGAGGAAGAACCAGGTCCTTATCCACATCATCGCTGGACCCTTTGGAGGAAAACTGCACCAGCCCCCTGACTGACAGGGTATCAGGTTGTATTCTGACTCTGTCAGTGGTTTTATTTTTATTATTGCATGTATTTTGGTTTTTTTTCTTTTTTTTTTTTTTTTTTCTCTTCCCTATTAAAAATTGTATTACTGACTTGAAGTCTCACTGGTTTTGCTTTCCAAACCAGTACAGTCCTAATTTTTCTGCTTTTTCCTATAAGATCTCTTGGTGCCTACCAGTTTCCATTATTCCCATTTATGCTCGATACTCATGAATTGGGGAGTTTAAACTGCTGCTCACTATGGCAGCACCCATAACCTGCCTTGGGCTATTGCAAACAAAGAGTTGGCATCACTGAATCTCTGGTCTGTTTCCTTCTGTAGGTTTGCAAATATTTCCCTAAGACTTGGTAGCAGTGATCCTGGTTCTAACTTGTGTTTTTAAGCAGACGGTTTCCTATTCTATATTCGAAATGTTGGTGGGGTTTCTCTGTGTCCTTGTAGGGGATGGAAGAGCAGAAGGGTGAACGCCCATGTGTCAAGAGCCCCATGAAGATGAGGAGCAATATCTCAAAGAAGCCCCAGCCCACATTTCCTTCTAGTCAACGGTACTGAGCACTTTTGTTAGATGTGACAAAGCACACAACAAGCTTGACATTTCTCTTCCTCAGGAAAGTCTTTCTGGAGAGATGGCCTGTGCCACTGATTCTTTCCTTACCCTACAAATTTTATTTGATAAAAAATGCCTATATCTGCATTAATAATATTTGTAGATTGTCTCCCGTAATGATTGTCTTGAAGTCCATGCTGTTTTCAGAGCCTCATGATTCTCTAGCTTGAAATCACAGCATGAGTAAATCACCTCTGGATGTTTTGCTCACGATTATCTGCAGGTATTATCACCAACAAGCCATCATTTGCTTTTATTTTCCAGGGTGAAGTCGACCTCGGATGGACGCCTCCTACACCATCCAAAAGTCCAGGTCACGTTGCCTCCAGCTGTGGATGAAATGGAGATGCTCCAGAAGCTTGATGATCTCCTGGAAGCCAAGGGGTTTGAGACACGGATGGAAGGAGTGGCACTCCTCCTAGACCTGTGCAAAAACAGCCCCAAGCTCATCACCACAAACATTGTCCAGGTATGTAGGGTATCTTCACTGTTCCTTCCCTTCAGCTCCTCTCCCAAGCCTGTAGCAATGAAGTTAATTCAGTCTGTCTTGGCACTACATCCTGCCTTGTTGGGACAGGCTGGTCCCTCTTACCCAGACAAATTTAATTCAGGTCCAGCATGCAGGACAAGTTCTTTCAGTCCAGCTGTATTTGTCTGGCAGGTGGCTATTGGTGCTGTTCATCACATGATGACAGAATTTTCCACTGCTCTAACCTTTGCTGTCTCCTACTCCCAGCTGGGTTCAATGAAAGGAATCCAGCCACTGAAAGCATGGCAATTCTTCTCTTGATGAAAAATGGCTTTGAATGGGGAAGAGAAGTATCAGGCTGGGTTGGTATAACCCAAATGTTTTTACAGACATACTTCTCCAAACTCCATCCTGTCTTGCACAAACACAACTGTGGCTACTCGTTTCCATCCTTGTCTCTATTGCACTTGGTAAAGATGGTGTGTACCTCTCTTGGGCACTAAATGATCATTGCTACATCCCCTCTTCAAACAAGGACATTTTAATCCAGCTTTCTTGCTGCTTGTTCTCTTCACAGATTTTTGATTATTTTGTCCTGAGAATATCTGACACGCACAAGAGAGTGAAGCAGATGGCGCTGGACGTGCTGGCAGAAATGATAGCCATCCTGGAAGATGCCTTGAACCCCGTGATTGTCCGTTTAGTGGAAGGAATACTAAAGAGCCTGAACTCAAAGGATACTGGGGTTCATGCTGCAGCTGTGAAAGCGCTGGAAAAATCCGTTTCTCATTTTGGTAAGGCTGACATGGACTCTCCTCAACTGTGTCTCTGCCTCTCTGACACAAGAGAACACTGAGTGCCATGAGAGCTCTTGTTGCCCGTGGAACACTGCAGCTGACATCCACCAGAAGCTGTGGGGGTGCAGTCCTTAGGCACCAGTCCCCCAAGAGGCTTGAATGTGCATCAGCATTTCCCACAAGTGCCAGGAGCCCTTGGCTCTGTGCTGCTTGTCTGGAGAGGAGGTCCTGGACTACAGCTTTGCTACAATTCAGAGGCAAAGGGGATTTTGGAGTTTGCTTGGACCCCATTAGATTTCCCAAATGAATAGCTTTGCTGTTGCCAAGAAGGGACACTGGCCCATCATGGCTCCTGCAGAGCAGCCCCCTGGAAGGCTCCACATTATAGGCATTAGCTGCCTCCGTTCCACCTTTCCCATTTGTCTTCTTTTTTCAAATGGGACACTTATGATTCACCAAGTGCATTTCCTTAAAACAAGCAGATAGAAATCCAGCTGTCAGTGATGTCTTGTTCCACATGTTGTTTTCATGGGGCAGGATGGCTGTGGCAAATACCTACACAGGCAAGGACTGCTCTAAATTCCTTTGTCACAGAGATTTATGTCAGCTCTGAAAATGCTGCTCGGGAGAAATATGCCTGACAAATGGAGTGTTGAAGAGGCAGATCTTCAAGGGGAGTTTCCACTTTCTCCACCTCAGCTGCTCTGCGAACTCCTGAACTGCCTGACTCTGTGCCTTTGTGTATCCCAAGTCTGGGCTTCTTCCTGTTTGCTCTGGAGTTCAAAACCTTTTCACTGCTTACGTGTGATTGAACTCTTGAGGTCCTTGATCTGAAATGTTTAACACAGCTCCCGGTCCAGCAGACAACTTTGCATTGACAAATGTGAACGGAGAGGTTTTCTTTGGGAATTTAACCCCCCCCTCAAGTAGGCTGGAAGGAAAGAAGTACATTAGCAGAAATTTACTTGATTTTATAAATTGGGGCTGCCCCTGCCCTTCCCCTCCCCACTCTCCTTTCTCCTAGGACCTCAGAAGAGTGAGCAGAAACGTGTGTTTCTCTTGTAGATAAAGTAGCACTGATGAAAGAGTTCAGCCACCAATGGAGTCAGCTGAGTGGCCAAGCTCTGCTGGATGTGACAGAGCGTATCACAGGTATGGCCTCTGCTAAGCCAAGAGGTCTCCCCAGGGAGCATTTCCAGGGCATTCCTGGCAATAGACAGTAGAGTAGCTGCTCCAAATCAGGAGGTGCTGAGCTTGTCCCTCCTGCCCAATGCCCATGGCAGCTGTGTTTGGCAGGTTTTCCCTGGCTGCTGCAGAGGTGTGCAGTACCTGGCACGGGGGTGGCGCTCGGCCTTGGGGCCGAGCTCTCACTGGGGCATCTCAGAGCCCACCTCCAGGAAAGGGAGGGGTTAAAAATACCCGAGCTGGCTCTTCTCTTGGGAGCTCAGGGTCATCTCTGGTCCTTTAGGGAAAATGTAGCAAGTGCTGTTTCAGGCAATCCGTTTCTTTTGTCCTCACAGAATTCTCATTTTGCTCTTGAAAAGTTTTGAGACTGAACCCTGCAGTGCCTGGGGGTCACAACTTAGGTCAAAACTCAGCACCCAGATTAGGGGCACGGATTTGGTGCAAGGCAGCCTTTGGGGCCAGAGGGGCAGAAGCAGAGTGCTGAGGCTCCCTGCCTGTGCTGTCAAAGTGGCATTGGACTGAGCATTTCAGGGTGTGCAAACAGTGTCTTCCTGTGTTAGTGCTGTCCAAAATGCTACAAATGCAGCTGATAATTGATTCCTCAGAGGAGCTTGCTATGTCAGCAACAGCCCAGGATTGGAAAAGTGATAATCTCTATATATAGTGGACAAGATGATTTACAGCCTTGCTTTAACGGGGTCTAAATGCACTGCTAAGTGTGCCAGCATCTTTAAATGCAAGGTTTCATAGATGTTGTGTCTTCTTCAGCAATCTCAAATGCTCAGTGTTCGGTGATTGAGAATGTCAAAAGCCCTTGAAAGGGCATTGGGATAAAGTAGATGTCTAGGAAGAGGGAATTTAGTTTTGGAGATATTTTGATCTCTTCTTGAAATAATGGAAATAAACATAAATTAGGACTCTTTTAGGAAGAGCAGATGTTCTCTCTGAGATTTAGTGGGAACAAACAATGTTTTCTCAAGTTCCATTGTGATCAATGTCTTGAATTGGATTTTAACTGAACTTAACACCCATTTTGAAATGGATGCCATAACCCTTTTCCTGCTTGGCAAGATTGGTTTTGGGCTCTTTCAGGAAGTGTTTAAATGTTGATGATTGCTGGTGGATTGCGAGCATAGAGAAAATGAAGTCTCTTCCACCACAGAATAAGAAGGGGTTACTGCATAACATTTTGCCTGATCAGAAAATATGAATGGTGTCCAGAGCATTTCAGGTTTTGATGTCTCAGCCACATCTGCCATGCAAGGAGCCTGTTGGTTGTCAATTTTTTGCCTGTGTTTGACAAAGTTCAGTTCAGAAATTGAGCAGGGAGTAGGCTTCAGAGAGAAAGGGAGAAGACACTCGTGTTGTGGTTAAATTTCATTCATCTGTGTTGCATTTTTCTCTCTACATTCTACTATTGCAGTGCACATTGCAAGAAAAATGCCATTAACATTGGGAGGGGGAATGACATTAAAATGTGCAGATGCACAAATGCCACAGCAATGAGGTCTGGGTAATTACCTAAGACACCCTGAGGTTTGAAGCAGCTGTTTGTTGGAAGGCACAAAAGCATTGTGCCAAAGACAGCAGCTAGTCACTGATGTTTCTAATCCAGCTGTCAAGCAGCACCCATGTCTGGTGGGCTGGAGTTTGGAAGTGTGGTCTAATAGTGCCCTTTGCTGTGTGCCACTGAGCAAAGGGAAGAGCCAGATTGGATTCTGGCACTTTGACATCAAGGGTCACAAAGATGGAATTGTCCTTTTTCTTAGAAACCTTTCAATTGAATCTCCATGGTGCATTTCCAAATCTTCAGTGTGGGTTTAGACAACTTCCTAATGGAAATGAAAGGGAAGTTGACATTTTAGTCATTCTTGATGTTGAAACAGGTTGTGAAATGATCCAGTAAAGGTACAAGTTCTGCCACAGGTGCAAGTATTTGTTTGGAGACAGTACTCCTGAGGTGTTGGTGGTTCTATTTTGGGGAGGATCAGCTGCTTTGGCCATTTCTGGATCGTTGGGCTCTGTGTGCTATTTCGCTGCTCTTAGCCAGAGAGGCTTCCAAGAAGCAAATCTCGAGGTGGATCCTTGTTTGCATTAAGGTTGTTGTTTCAGAAGCTTGTGTCTCTGTCCTGGCAGTGCTTGTGGAAGGGGTTTATGCCAGGAGCCCTGAAGTCGTCCAGCGCTACGCCCTGCCCGTGCTCTGGTCCTTCCTGGAGAACAAGGCGCTGCCTGTCCGCAGCGCCAATGTGCGCACGGTGGTCACCAGGCTCGCCTCTGCCCTCTACGAGGTGATGGGCACCAAGCTGAAGAAGCGTGCTGCCAGCCAGCCCCCACATGTCCAGGAAAACCTCTCCAGCATCCTGGGCTGGTGAAGGCTTGATGTTCTCCAGCAAGTTGACCAAGTGCTGAGATGGACACCTGCGCTTCTGACCTTTTAGCTGGGCCAGAAATGACAAAATACTCAGGAAGGGTGTGCATCTGCCCCTGCTCTCTCCACTGCCCTTCCTAGTCATGGCATGCTCAGGGGCCTGAAGACACTCTGGATTGAGGACAAAGTGAAGGACTAGCATGGCTCAGCCTCCCACCGAGGTAAGGTGGGAGCTGGGCCGCTCTCTGGTGGGAGGAAGGGTCTTGTGCCAGCCTGGAGAGCCTGTGCACATTGCCAGGGAGCAGTTGTGCCCTGCAGGTGCCCCCTGCCATTACTGTGCTGCTGCCAGTGCCCCGTGGAGCTGTAGGGCTGCTGAGCTGTGGGGCAGGGAGAGGAGCAGGAGGCTGCATGTGCAGCTGAGCCATTGCTGGGAAGCACAGGGCTCTGGGCTCCCTGCTGTCCCAGGGCAGCCCAGAGGCCATGGAGTTCCCCTGGGAGCTCTGTGGAAGTGGCTCAGGGTGTGCCCCTGGCCTGCCTCCAGAGGGTGATGGTAGGAGGATGTTTCCCTGTGCAGCTATTTATGAATTTCCAAGAAATGTGTTCTATGAAATATGGAGCTTCAGATGCTTTAGGTTTGCATTGCAGCCTCTGTTACATTTTGTGTCTCCATTTTGCAGACCTGCCTGGCTCCTGTGTTTCCACCAAGTTTTCTCTGGACATTCTTTTGTGCATTTACCCACAAAGTCCTTTCCTGCTGTCCAGAAGAGCTCTTTCCTCCAAGCCCAGGAAGAAGCTGCTGCCTATCCAAAGAGCGTTTGAAGACAAGGATTTATGCATTAGCCTGTATAGTTCCAGATGTACATATGTTCTGATAGTTATCTGTAGGTTTCAATAAATATATTTTGATTGTATCTTAATAATTTTGTTGTTATATTTTTTATTGTGTATATTTTTGGTGGTATGTTTTGTTTTTTTATATTTTATAGTTTTATATTTTTTCCCATTGACATGCTAAGGATGGCCAGGTCCTTGAGACCTTGAGATGGGGAAGGGAGAGCCTCCCTGATTTTGTGAGTTTCTCTGGGAGGGCGGGGCCAGTGTGGGGAAGGAGGCCAAGGCCACGAGATTCGAAGCAGGTAAAGGAGGGTGGGGGGGCAGTTACTGGTACTCACCCCTTTTTGGCTCTGGAAGGAGGAAGGCAGCTGGAAAACCTCACCGCGCCATCCCAGTGCCAGGAGCTGCCTCTTCTGGTGTTGGACCTCACACCCCTGCCAGGATGCTGTCCTGCTTCAGTTTGCTATCTCCAAGCATCCTGTTGGAGCACCGGGACCGACACTGCTCCAAGGATTCGTGAGCAGAGTCTCTCCTCCACCCTTCCCATCTGGGACACAGCTGCCATCACCCCCAGCTCTCCTGCAGCTGTGCAGGGATCCACACACCTGCCCTGTCCACTGGGAACCTGCCAGAGCTCACTGCCAATGGCGATGGTAACTGCACCAGGGGGGAAAAGAGCACACAACCAAAGGAACTGTGACTGGGTTCCTGTTAATTTCATAGTTATTGTTGTTTAGATTGGCCTTGTTGTATATTTAGTAGAGAACTGTTCTTCCTGTCCCCCTATCTTTCCCTGAGAACCTCTTGATTTCAAAATTATACTGACTCAGTGGGAAGGATTTTACTTTCTCCATTTCAAGGGAAGGTCCTGCTTTTTCCCTAGCACACACCT